>NW_015378104.1:0-125646 GCF_001204775.2 Aspergillus nomiae NRRL 13137
ATTTCCGTGAGGGCAAGGTCTCTTTCCTACTGGCTACCGATCTGGCAGCACGTGGTTTGGATATTAAAGGGGTGGAAACGGTCATTAATTACGAAGCTCCTCAAAGCCATGAAATTTACCTGCATCGAGTCGGTCGTACTGCTCGTGCCGGTCGCTCTGGTCGAGCCTGCACAATCGCTGCCGAGCCAGATCGCAAGGTGGTTAAGGCAGCTGTCAAGGCTAGCAAGGCACAGGGAGCCAAGGTCGCAAGCCGAGTTGTCGACCCAGCTGTCGCCGACGGATGGGCTAAGAAGGCCAAGGATCTTGAGGAAGAAATTGACGCAGTGCTCGAAGAGGAGAAGATAGAAAAGCAGCTGGCGCAAGCGGAAATGCAGGTGACCAAGAGTGAGAATATGATTAAGCACGAAGCCGAGATTATGTCGCGACCAAAGCGTACATGGTTTGCAAGTGAGCGCGAAAAGATTCTCTCTAAGAAAGCCGGAGCCGCAGAGCTTAATGGATTGGATTCTGTGAAGTCGAAGAAGGACAAGCAGAAGCTGAGCAATAAGGACAAGAAGCGTCTTGATGACGCCCGCCAGCGTAATGAAGGAAATATTGGATGGAAGAAGGGCAAAGTGGACCGAGAATCTCAGAAGCAAGGGAAGATTCAGAAGGGCAAGAAAGATAATAAAAAGAAGGGCAAGAAATGAAGAAGAGGGAGAGTCGGATGTTGATGGCTACCACCCTACTGCATCAGGACTCTTGACACGTTTCTCTTGCCTATATATATATATATATATGTATGCATTCATGTACCTCATACCTCTAGATATCTTTTAAAAATCACTAGGATTATTCTCATTTGTTAACTCGGGACAACGAAAAATCATAAGCTTAACCTTATACCCGTTATCTTGGACATTGTCATGCATACCGCTGGATCACTGTCATGTCACACTGGGGATCAACAAACTGCCCGGAAACTGTCGGCTTGCCACGGACGAAAGTGGTCTGTTTTGATGGCCTGAGGCAGTCAAGACCTCCGGTCATCGGCCGACTGGGGACGATGAATCATGTTGAACTCCATCTAGAATGCAGATTGCACAAATAGGATGAAAGAACGGGCAATATTATTGCTAATAACAGCTCGATGATTGACCGGGTCCAAAGCGAGGCCCAGTGTGTTCCATTTACCTCTCTCGTACATCGTTAGACCACTAGAACTTTACTTTTGTCACCAACAAGGCGTAGCGGTTCAAGTCTTGAAGACGAAAAGGTGTAGTGTTAGTCACCCCGTCCCCGTTGCCCCATTTGTGGTCTGGTATCAAATCATACGCCGCTTTTGCCATCCGCTGTCGGCGAGAGAAAAATTGAAGCGGAGAGTCACTGCAATTGATTGGGTTGACTCATTGCGCATCTTAAATACCCTCAATTGCTTCGTCTGCGTTCGTTCAAACTTTTCCAGCTTATCTTTTCATTTTCTTCTTGACCGTCGACCTCTCCCCGTGCTGAGAGATTCTAATCCTCGACCATTCTCTGTCTCTCCCTCTCTCTTTTCTCTCCATTCCCCCACTGCGGATCTCACCCGCTAACCGCTACCATGCCGATGTAAGTCCACTGCCCCTCCCCCTCCATAGCTCCGTTATCGTGGAGCTTCCCGTCCGCAGCACTCAACGTCGCGCCCTGCCGCCTATTCTTTCAACTCAATGCACTTACATTCAAATGACAGGCTCAAAGACCCCTCGAAAAAGTACAGACGGTTTAAGCCGCTGCATCTCCCCGATCGCCAATGGCCCAACAAAGCCATCGAAAAGGCTCCCCGGTGGCTGGCTACTGATCTAAGAGATGGCAACCAGAGCTTGCCTGATCCAATGGTATGACAGCTTGTGGGAGAACACGTGCGACTAATTCATTGCACGAGACTAGCTATTCTAACATATCGGGTTTTCACAGGACGGTGAACAAAAATTCCGCTTCTTTAAAATGCTCGTCGATATCGGCTACAAGGAGATTGAAGTTTCCTTCCCATCTGCCTCGCAAACAGACTTCGACTTCACTCGGCGCCTGGTGGAGACTCCTGGCGTCGTTCCAGATGATGTATGGCTCCAGGTCCTGTCCCCTTGTCGTGAAGACCTCATCCGCCGCACGGTGGACTCTCTGAAGGGTGCAAAGAAGGCTATCCTGCACATTTACCTAGCCACGAGCCCATGCTTCCGTCGAATTGTCTTCAACATGGACAAACAGAAGAGTTTGGAAATGGCTGTCCGCTGCACCAAATTCGCACGTTCGATCACTAAGGACGACCCCTCGACCGCCGGTACCGAGTGGCACTTCGAGTTCTCTCCCGAAACATTCTCTGACACGGAGCCCGAGTTCGCTGCGCAGGTTTGCGAGGCCGTCAAGGAGGCTTGGGGTCCTACAGAGGAGGCTCCCATTATCTTTAACCTGCCCGCAACAGTAGAAATGTCGACTCCCAACGTTTTTGCGGACCAGATTGAGTACTTCTGCCGTCATGTGTCGGAGCGAGAGAAGTATGTCGTCTCCATTCACCCGCATAACGACCGTGGCTGTGCCATTGCGGCCGCTGAGCTGGCTCAGATGGCCGGTGCGCAGCGTGTGGAGGGCACTCTGTTCGGGAACGGTGAAAGAACGGGTAACGTTGATCTGGTCACTCTGGCTCTCAACCTCTACACACAGGGCATCACCCCCAATGTTGACTTCTCCGATATCAACGCTGTTATCAAGGTAGTTGAAGAAAGCAACAAGATCCCTGTCAACGAACGGTGGCCCTACGGCGGTCAACTGGTCGTTTGCGCTTTCAGTGGTAGCCACCAGGATGCTATTAAGAAAGGCTTCAAGATTCGTGATGATGCCACGGCAGCGTCAGGTGAGGAAGTCCAATGGGAAATTCCTTATCTCCCCTTGGATCCTCAAGATATTGGCAGAACTTACGAGGCTGTTATTCGTGTCAACTCCCAGAGTGGCAAGGGTGGTGCTGCTTGGGTTATCTTGCGCAGCTTGGAGCTGGATCTCCCGCGCGCCTTGCAGGTCGAGTTCAGCAAGATCGTCCAAAAGAAGTCGGAAGAGGTCAGCCGGGAACTGCGGGCAAGCGAGATCGTTGGTCTTTTCGAGGAGGCATACCACCTCAAGTCCAACCCTCGCTTCAACCTGGTTGACTACAACATCACCACGGACCGCTCAACATCTCCGGCACCTCCCGAGCCTGGCAAGGCTCTGAACACCAAGAACCTCAAGCGGCGCTTCACCGGTGTCATCGAGATCGATGGAGTTCAGCACGCTATTACTGGTGTTGGTCCCGGTGCTATCTCCTCCTTGGCTGGCGCCTTGTCGACACTCGGCATCGATCTCGACGTTGTCGACTACAAAGAACACTCCATTGGTTTGGGTAGGGAGGTGAAGGCCGCAACGTACATCCAGTGCACTGCGGCTGGTAGCAAGGAGCAGGTCTGGGGTGTTGGTATCCACCAGGACGTTGTCCAGGCCAGTTTGATCGCTTTGCTCAGTGCCGCTAGCTCTGTAAGCTCTCTAACTTCTTTAAGCTGCAATCATCATTATACATCGTACTAACTTCCGTCGAACAGTTTCTGACTAGTCGTGCCGGCTCCCCTGCTCCCTTCCGCCCTATCCGCTCCAACACCCTCACTGATGAGGACCTGCAAGCCCTAGAGACCCTCACCGGCTCCAGTGACCTTGCTACCAACCTGGCTAAGGCTGCTAACGGTAGTGCCAAGCCCCAGGTCGATATTGATGGCCTGACGAGACAAGCCGAGAGCCAGTAAATCTTGAGCTTTCTTTCTTACTACCCTTTTCGATATTTTCTCTCTATCTTTTCCTAATTCATGGTTGGGGGTGCATGTCCAGGTTTTTTATTTTTTTTTTTAAGACTGTAGTAGCAGAAAAGCAAGGTCTTAAAAAGCATTTTTGTATGTACAGAATGACATGGTATGAAAGATAATATAATTGAGATGTCAAACTTTTCTCACTTGGTTGTTAAATAGAAAATCACTTGCAAAAAAGAAACCAATTAAACCTCCTGCCGGGTCTACTTAGTAGATAGACTGGACGCCTGAGAGGGCACTCACAGTTTGCACATATACTCTACAAAACGGGCACAATCTGTACCCTTGTACCATCTATGAACTATAATATTATATCTCAAACAGACAAAAGACCGAACACAAAAGGGCAATGGCCGATGTCACTTGGGGATAGCTTTGGAGGTGGTGGATCGCCCAGGTGGATCCAGGAATGCCACCTTACCACATACGGTTAAATCTGACCCTAGTTCAGAAAAAATGTTTGGAATGGTTTTGAAAACTCTTCATAATTATAGATATCAAAGGTTCTAATATCAAATTGGGGATGTGGTTTAGTGGTATAATGTTCGCTTAGCATGTGAAAGGTCCGGGGTTCAATTCCCCGCATCTCCATCTTTTTTACGTTTTTCCCTTTCAAACATACCTGCTGTTCGTCCTAACAAGACCGCCGGGTGTAGTCGCTATGCTCCTGAGTGTTGTTGAATTTTTACACTTGGAGAGCTCTGTTTTCATTACATTCACGCTCGGTGAGGTTAGATGACATGCGAAAGTAGCAACACACCGACCCCAACATCGGTGGCCCTGTCTATGTACGAGATCCCAGCGCCCATTCTATAGACTTTGGGTTGCTTGCTATCCTCAGCAGAAGCGTTGCTTTGTCTTGTCTTTTGGTGGGTATCCTTTGGTAGCTCTTCTCTCTGATACAGGCGAGTGCGTAGAGATGCCTAGCTCCCAACAAGTTAGCCGTTTCATGTCACCTGAGGATGAGGTAAGTGAGGCATACGACTACATGCTGTACTTGAATATATCCTTAACTACTGGGAACAGCGTATCCCATATACCGACAAAGTCACAGAGTCTTCCACTTCAAAAGAACGTGCACATCAAAACCATACTCATGCTATCAAAGCAGGGGACGATACGGCCGATCCATCCACGCTGCGCGCTCTCTAGAGTTCCAGCAATTATCACATCATTCTGGAAAAGCACGACTAGATCGAGTTTCTTTAGGGGCCAGTATTACTCGCATGGTTACGTATTGTATATTGTTCAAGTGATAGCCCAGTTCAAGAATCCCGAGGATATTCAGGCGCTTCCAATGCTTCGAGAGACGGGATGCAGGAGGCTATCTTGAGAAGAGTCATATCGCAGCGGAAAATAGGTGGCTCACTGATGATAATGGTGTGCTGGAGTCTTCATACCCGTATGAAGTGTTGACAGCATGGAAAAATCAAGGAAGACCAGTGAGTGTCCTGGTTCAATCAATGCCCGCCAAACCATTTTGGATTTATTGCGACATAAATGTGTTCCTGGATGGTGCATCAATTAGGGTGACTGTACGGTTACCTTTGACTAAATTTGGAATGACTGGTATAGGGTAGGGATGGTCTAGTTGGAGGAGGAAATTCTCAAACACTCGTATGGTGGTGGGTGTATGGTCCTTGATGAGGCTGTCGCTCGGAAAGTATGGCCCTGTTTCATTCACAAGCAAGATTCCCTGCTTAAGGGTCCGGAGACAGGCAGATGAAAGGTACTAATCTCTGAGACATGTCATGTGTGGGTCTCCTTAATTGACACTTTCATCACATGGAGATCCCCCGGGCTGCGGAATTTTGCTATCGACAGGGCAATAAGGTGTAGAACAATGGTCGTTAGAGAGAAAGATCATCCGGTCTGGCATTAGGGAAGGGTCTGCAGAACAACCCTCAGCTTGGCATTTCTTGTTTATGTGTAGCGCCCATTATTTGAACGCTGGTGACATAGCTGATATCAATTAAACGAACCTCGGCACGATAACCTTTACCTACTACCACCATATGCAGGGCAAGCGGGGTAAAAAGTTCCCCTCATCGTACGATTAATCCATAAGACACACCCAAGAGATTGATTTCCAGGATGGTACATTAAATCTAATTTCTAAACCAAATTGACTTTCACTTTCCCGACCTTGCTGCAAACTATATCTTAAGAGTCGCCGACAAACATGCCTTACTCGCTAAAGGGAAGAAACGTGCTGGTGACAGCCGGCTCCAGGTGAGAGAGCTCCTTATCACTCATTGGGAATCCCCTTTGGCTAATAACAGCTACAATGGCTTCTAGAGGCCTAGGCGCCCTGGTATGCGAGAAGTTTGCAGCTGAAGGTGCCAACGTGCTTATCAACTACCACTCCAACGCAGAGGCTGCGCAGCAATTGGCCGACAAACTTGAGAAAGAGTACTCGGTGAAGTGCCACATCGCTCAAGCTGTATGAATGTCTTCCAGAGAGAATTACTCGATCGCATGACGCTACGTGTTCCTATACTGAATTAACTATTCCAATTAAGGATACGCTCGTGGCCGCCGAGAACGACCAGCTTATTCACACAACAGTGGAAAAGCTAGGCGGTTTAGATATCATCATTGCGAATGCTGGATGGACGCGCTTTACTCGCCCCGGAGACATTTATGATATGTCCCACGATGAATGGAACAAGGTAATCCCCCCATGGTGCAAGAGGATTCCCCGTGAATCAGTACTTATCCGCACGTCTAGTGCTGGGCAGCCAACGTAATGTCCCACCTGCAGCTTATGCAAACCGCTCAGCCTATCATGTCGAAAAACCCCGACGGCGGCGTCTACATCGCAACTTCTTCTATTGCCGTATGCTCAGAACCCATCTCAGCTGATCTTCGTGGCTCTATGGCTGACCCTTACAGGGAATCACAACGAGCGGAAGCAGCATGGCATACTCAGTCACCAAAGCAGCAGGCCTGCACCTGATGAAGCATTTCGCCTTCACATTTGGACCAGAGATCCGCGTCAATGCAGTCTTGCCGGGTCTACTTCTGACGGAATGGGTACGTCCACCAATTAACACTGTTAAACATCCTTAGTGCGGGTGATACTGAGTAAAAGTCCAGGGCATGAAGTTCGGTGATAACATAATCAATGCGCTAAAGGAGCGATCTACTTTGAGACACGAGGTATGAACTTGGATTTGCTGCAGGCCCAAACCGAGATATCGCTAATATAGGAAAACCTAACTAGACGTACCTGGACGACTGTGCGGATGCATACATCAGTCTTGCGAAGAATACGTCTGCGACGGGCCAGCAGCTCACTATTGGTATATTGCACAGTCCCATACACATCTTTCGAGACACTAATTGAATTTTTCAATAGATGCGGGTTTGGCTCTTGGACATCTCCCATCAGCTAAAGTTTGAAGTTTGTACGGTAGACTTTATTTTGATTTCGGATTAGTTCGATATCAATACCATGCCCTGGGTTGAGATGCATCGTTCTGCATGTCCTGTTGTGTGGACAAAACCAAAGCAAGGCCCAAGTAAAGTGAGCCATAGTAATAGTACTAGCAATTATAGTCTATCTTACACAACCAGAAACACTACTCCCTGGAGCGTCCTTCAAATAAATCTTGTTTCCCATACTGCCAAAGATCAGTTAAATCGAAATCCAACGACCACGGTATGAAAGGAACAGAGCCGGGTAACGACTCAGCAAAGAATCCCATGTTATAGTTCTCATGATAAGGATGCTGCTCGGACGGCATCTCATCTGTTGGTAGATCATCAAGATCGTTATACAAGGATTCCCATGCGTTATCTTTAGAAGTTAATTCGTGCGGTAACTCTGTTTCGGTTAAGCTGGCAGGTTCCGTAAGATTCAAGCTCGCATTATACCTTGCGGTTGTCCGCTAGAGTCCAGTTAGCATGTTATATTTCATGCAGTACAGACAAACAAAGCGTATACGTACGTGTGTATCAGCCGTGGAGATAGCACCCTTGTTGCGCGGCTGGACATGGTTATTTGCTGCAGGGCAATGGGGGAGATGCATGGCCGCCTCATCAGAATCTCGACGTGGCCGCTTCGATACGTTTTTCAATTCAACATGCACCTTTTCCACATACTCCACTGCCATTGACCTCATTTTGCTAAATATCTCATAGACTAAATTGGGCAGAAACGTTCCACTGGCTTGAAGACTGGGGAACAGGGAATCGAGGATGACTCCCAGAAGCTGAACGTCTTCAGTGATATATGAATCGCCGGGATTCTGAATAACATTGGCGAAAAGAATAATGAACGCTGAGAGTGAATGATACAGCGTGAGACTAGGACCGGTCAGACATGTTGATTTATAGTACACATCTTGGCGAAGGAGACTCTTACCCAACTAGCATGGTCCTCTTGGGAAAGCCATACTGGGTGATTGCAATCAAAAGACGCGCGACATTTCGAGCTGAATCCAAACATATCATATGCCCGGTATAGACACGATCTCCGATGTCACCACAATCTTGGCGAGCATCTCATGGCGCAGTTCGTCATATTCTGTCAGCTGATCTTGAAAGGCCCAGCAACGATGTAGGGTTGCTAGACAGTTAAAATATTCGAGATGTAACGTAATCGCATGACGCACGTTTTCCTTGGAGCAAACGAGTGGCTTTCCTGGTTGGACGTCTACTGGTAGAGATCGACACCACTCCTGAAGTTTCGTATCCAGCTCAGATATAGTTCGAAATCTTTTCAAAGCCGGGTATCTCCTTGAGCGAGCGCTATATAGTTCCGAATAAACCTCACTAGCAATTCTGCTAAGGTTTATGTGCGCCAAGAGCAAGACAGCAGTCCTGGGGTTTGTAACGGCCAACTGCCGCTCGTCCGGAACATCGATTTCTATATCTCTATCATCAATGGCTGGTGGCCTTCCTAACCTAAGGCTGAGGCTTTTGTCGAGAGAGTACATGCACCAGAAGATAATATATCGCTCAGAGACCTCCGGCGGTGAAAGGCGAGGGTCCTTCAACTGTTGCTGCAAGCCAAGTGAAGTAGCAACCCGTACTGCAGCTCCTAAAGCAATGTATGAAGCTTCTTTGTCAAGAAGAATTTCTGTGATAAAGGCCTGGGAATATACTGGTTAGTCCAAAGCCGAAGTCGAGATCAACAGAAGGGGGCCTTACCATTCCCACCAACGCTTGAACCGCCATAAGATCCCTGCAGCTGAGAGATAACTCACCGAAAACATTCCAGCAATTCCGTAGGTAGTCTACTGCAGTAGTGGGCGCTAGCATTGAGCTTCCAGCACTCGCACTCATATTCTCCTCGTGCGATAGCAGGCAGCCAAGCGCGAGTACTACATTGAGCGAGGCATACCAAGATGTGCTCTTGGGGGGGCAAGAAGTATACTGCTGTTCGTACAGAACTTCAAACTTATCCCTTCGATACAAAGGTATAACATCATTAAGGACGTCAAAAAAATCTGAAAGCTTATCAGATAAGGTGTACTGATACGTGTGGGAATAATCTTACATGCGACAAATGAATCAGCAAGATGCTTAGGTGGAATTGGCACTTGTCCTCGATAGTCTAGGCCCTGCCATACGCGGAGTGATTCATGAAAAGGAGGGCATGCTTGTATTCGCCTCAGGATGAGATCCGATAGGTCCGAGGAATTAGTTCTACTGGATATCCACTGTAATCCAGCAGGAGAGAAAAGAGAGAGACTCGAAGCTGAGCCTGAAGCGTGTAGGTCGTCAGCACAGTTTCTATATATTATAAGAAGATCCATATTTACCAATAAAAGTAGAGGAACCCTCATCATGAAGTAATAGCATTGAGAGTTGGTCATCCAGATCAGTTGATGTACCAGTAGTGGCAGGAGTGGCAGCCTCACTTGCGAGGCCTGACGCGGCCAAGATCGACTCCATACGCTCAATCCGGCTTTCCATATCTAGGATCTTTCCTCGCCTAAATGACGGTAAATCAAAGACGTGATTCAAATTTAGATGTCTCTGCACACTATTTCGGCCATGCTTACTTACCTGTCTGGTTTTGATGTCTTTCGGGGATGGAAAGTTGTGACACAATCATCGCCTCGTTGTAGGCACCGAGCACAGCTCTGGCCTTCCCTCTGGCATCTCACCTATTGAAGAGCAGGTCAATCATCGGATACCCGCGGAATACCCAAGTAACTTACCTTTGCAGCCCTACACTTATCACACGATGTCCGCAACGCGTGGCCGAAAGGCGGATGAGGATCCATATTGGACTAGATTAGTAGGTATATTTTTTGTCGCTAGATGAAAAATATCGGAGTGGTTAGTGAAGTAGGAGATAGAAACCCGCGATCGCTCACCTCGCTTAAGATAAATGCAAAAAGTAAAATAAGACTAGTTCTCGGTTTAAGAATCGGAGTGGGTCTACCTTAATCTCTAGACCCTGCAACCTTGATTGCCCAGGATCCGAATCGCTTCCAAAATACTCCGTAGTGGGTTATCCTTTGTGGTTGATTTCTTGGTTAAGGTAGGTATCAATGGTGGAAAGACTAGTAGCCCAGCCCGTGACCGTTTTAGACTCTTAGTGGCGCCATTAACCTCACGTGGCGAATTTGAGACCATAATTAAATCAGGTTGCATATAGAAAGCTGTATACTGTGTATAAATTGGACTTTGCTCATCTTCAGTGACTAAGCGGCCATAGACTGAATCCAGTTCCGGTACCTACTTCGCATCATAGTTGATTATCCATAGAAATTGCTGTTGTTTTAAACCCTTTGTATTGTGTAATCTCCTTTTTGAAAGCACCCATTTTACACAATACTGTAAAAGAACCACCCAACTTACGTTATATAATACTATCTTCAGGCGTCGAAGGTGGGAACGCAAAGCCCTATGAATCTTGGCAATTGAATTACCTCGGCCCCGTGTCATCCTTATGATTGAGGATCCACCACGGAGTTAACGCTGACTACTTACTAGTAGCATGCCTTCTTCCGAGTCACTTCGAGAACCATCCACCACGGTAAATGTGTTCGAGCAGCTGGTGCTAGTTGATAAACAAATCCTGTCATTGCCAGTTGATAGCTAAAGGCACCTAGCATATTCATCCATGGGGTATGTATGTACAAAACGTGGAATGCCGTTCATAGTGCGAATAAAGTAGAGAAATCATTTGATCAAAGACAATAGCGAGAGGATAGATGCGCACAGGGGAATGAATGGGTTAAAGAGGCAATGGGATTTGGAAAGCCATAAGGACGATGATATGTTTAGGGGACATAGATGACAAGAAAAGAAGAAGAAGGGCTCCAAGTACTCTATGCCAGAAACGGGATACAAGACAGCCAACACTAGATCAAAGCATCTGCGTCTAATTACCCAATCTATATGTCATGACCACTGTTGCACGGTAGACTGAGGAAGTTCACGTGCCTTCAGATCCCATAGTTATTTCCGTCATATCGCCTTCTTGTCATGTCATTGTTATTGCTGGGTGTACTATGAACACCGCCCTGACCATGTGTATCATCAACTCCCAGCGTTGACTGGTACATAAGAGCTTCTTGTGGCCAGTCGCCAGCACCGACCTCCAGCGCTTCAGGCCGCCTATCGTAGAAATCAGGTTGGCTAGTTGAGAAACCACCAGGAACACTAGCATGCTGTTGTTTATGGGCAAGAGAGTCGCCCCTGGGAGGGTTACGGTAAGGCAAATTTTCCATCGCGGGGGAACTTGCTTCCATTGCTGTTGTGGCCGTTGAGTTAGCAAAATCACCGAAGTCGAATCCAAAGTCAGGGTTTCCAATTGTTGCAGGAGCTTCAGCTTTTGCCGGAAGACCTCCAGCAGTTGAAGATGTTGTCGGTCGTGTCGGTTCCGCGATGTGTGGAACTGAGGGGACTGTTTCGGGAATGGCGATCGGGCTATCAGTCGTCGGTCCCTCTCTTTCTTGCGTAGCAAGGTAGGAACCATGTGCTTCGGGCTGCTCCATAAGCACTGGAGCTGGTGAGCGAGGTACAGCCGAGTCACTATCTGGAATCACGGTAGATCGTCGGGTGCTGTTGCCCATCATGCTCCCGGGTTTTGAGCTTCGGCTGACGCGATGCTGAGGGGCTTCCGAGAAAGGATTTTCTGGACCCTCCATATCGCGGATACTGAATTGGGCGATCGATCGTAATTTTCGTGTGACCCAAGATGCTAAGACCTTGCCTCTTTGTTTTTCGCCTAGTCGGGACCGAGGGAAGTCTCCATGAGAAACAAATGCCACGATATCGGCAACAACTTGGTGCTCGTTTAGAATAGCGTCAACAATTACAGGCACGAGAGATGCTAAGTAAGCCTTCCTTGTAACTTCAACAACAACAACTATCAATCCACCTGCCTGGAAGACAGCACTATATCAATTATTTAGCAAATGCATGCCATACTGAAATACTATGACTGTTTACTTACCAGCCTCCAGTCACAATGTTGCGGTGACATCTCTCAACGGAGTTTTCAATATCCATTGGGAAATGATTGAGACCATTGACCTCAAAGGTCTCACCGATCCCTCCAAGGACAAATAGTACTTGCATTTCGACGGGCTGTCCTCCAGGGCCAATGGGTCTCGTGACAGTGTGGAGGAAGCCTAGATCACCGGTACGTACGTAGGCCACACTAGGGTCACCGTCGACAATCCGCCCGTTGAAACGCTCGTGGTCAAAGTCTTGTTTAGAGCCGTAGAATGCCTTAGCGCAAGCATCCGACTGTATCCAGATCTCGCCGTATTCACCCACATGTGACAAAGTACAGGTCTCCGGGTTCACAATAGCTATTTGTGTATTCACCGGCACCATTCCAGAGTCTTGGACAGCAAGGGCAGTCGGGTCTGTATCAGGATCTACGGGACACACTAGTCCCCGACGTAGAGCCCGAAGGTCAAGCCATAATTCAATCGGTTCGATGCACATATATGATCTCGTAACAACCATCGGGTTGAGGACATGAGAATACACAATGTTGATTGCGGTGCGGTCGAGACTTGCAGAAGCAAAGTGCAGACGCACCTTCTGGTCTAGAGGCAAGATTGTGTTAGCATGCCTGTTTTGATCGATGAATCATAAGGTACATACATATATCGATACGTGGTCGACCTTCAGCAGATATCATCAAGTTCTTCAGTTCCTGAAGTTGGAACCCCTTCCCAGCCATTGCAGTCATCGCGTAATCCAACATCTGACTGGTAGCATACGTGTCTTTGATCTTATAGCGTGAGAGAGTGACGAAAAGTGTCATAGGGTTTGTTGCGAAGTCGACAGGTGATACGAGGTATGTCGGTGCCCCTAGAAGCTTTGGTTAACCCGCAAGGCATTTATCTTAGGCTTATTGGTACTGCTTACCAACATATATACCCATCAAACAGGTATGGAGGAAGCCAAGACTTAGGGTGCTGCGAACGCTACCTAGAACTGGTCTTGCACTGCTCATCTGGCACGTCTCTTTTTGTACCTTGCACATACCCATGATAGTGTCGTGGCCGATATGGACCGATATCCTCCTCTGATCTGGCGTCCAATAAGTCCACACCATGGCCGGTGTACTTCCCTGTAGCCATGCATCTTTCACAACATAACCGAGCTCCCGACAGCCGTGAGACTGTTTCGTTGGTTTTGTGGTGTTGTAGATTGCCGGTACACCAATTCGAAGAACCTGTGCAGACTGCTTGATATGCTGCGAAACAAGCTTTTGTCTCATCACATGATCAACATCGCTGTTTACAATGATGGCTTTCACATTGAAATCATTGATAACATGTAGGAAAGCTGGAGCATCTTCCGAGAGCCGATTTTGGTCAATAGGGGGAAGAGGAATGGCAACCACCCCTAGACAGAAGCAAGCATGAACTGCATAAACGTATTCTTCTGAGTGGGTATACATAAGCACCAAGTGATCGCCTGGGCGAACTTTGACTTTATTTCTCAGATAGGTTGCTACGGCAGCAACTTTCAAGTCGAACTTTTTCCAAGTGATACCCTTCCCTTCCTTTCCACGGCCATCGATGGAGCAATAAGCTAGCTCTTCTGCCTGACGAGAAACACGCCAATGAAGAAGATCCACGATGGTTGAAAAATTGCTCAGTGGCGTCGATGTGCGATCATCCATGACGACTTCACGGTAGTCTACCCCAGAATACTGCTTTTCTTGCATGGAAAGCATTTCTTGTCTTGACATCAGGGCTAGGGGAGACCAGATTCCTCCGACTGGGTCAACTCCAACTGGTAAATTCATAACCGACCGTTCAACGCCGAACTTCACGTGAACACAGGGTAAAGTTCCAGAATCAAAGTCTCTGCGACAGAGCATGTTACCGATCTCTTGCCTGCCATTCTTAGTGACACGGGGTAGAGTGTTGGGCGCGGTGAGTAGCACACAGTAGACGCGCAAGTGATGCTCTTGATAGAGGACTTCCATGCACCTTTCTGCTAGAGATTCAAGGAGAACCGAGTCCAACTGCCTTGGAGGCCCACCAGAGGTTGCTGGTGCCGTGGACGCCGCGTATGACTCTAGAACCACGATCGGTAGGTGTTCTTCGTTGACAAAAACATCGAAGGCCGTACAATCATGTACCTTAGGTACGTTTTTCAAAAGACTGACGACCATATGTTGAACGAAGAAATAACGATGTTCAACGATTTCCTGTCCGTGTTCCACCCATTCGACCTTTTGACGAAGACGGTCTTCATAGAGGCCCAGCACAAATATCTTGCCTTCGATCACACAGCCCAGTAGACCAGTCCGCAAGAACTCCGGCTCCACCAACACGGGAGTTGGGTTTCCCTCCTCGAACTTGTAGGGCCGTGCATGAAATATTGCTTCTGTATGTTTTGGCAGTGCCCAGAAGCCTCCAGAAAGGGATGGCGAGTCCACCCAAATCTCTCCGATCACATTCGGTGTGCACAGCAAATTTGTCTCAGGATCGACAACAGCCAGTGTGGCATCAGGGATAGGATAACCGAACGAGCCAACGCGCACAGCATGTGGCATAGACCCGGCGAACTTTCTGGCCTCTTCACCCATGGCCAAGACGACAATTTCGTTGCTTTTCAAGGCCTCTTTGTCGAGAAGGACTTCTTGGAGCTCATTCTTTGTTTGCTCCTTCGAGACAGGAGCCGGTGATGACCCCCCACCCAACAAACTGCTGCCAAACCCGCTGTTATCTTTAGTCTTCTCTGAGTGTCTCTCCTCCTTCTTAAAATCCTCACGCTCATTTGGATCCATTTCATGAGTCAAAGAACAACCCATACGTTCTTCACCGCCTAGCCAGTCCCGCACACTGATTACCATACCTCCATGCTCGGGCAAGCAAAGCATTGGAGCGACGATCTCCCGAGCTCTTGGGTTCCTCATCGGTCTTAGCCATCTGTCCGCTAAGATCTCGTGGAACTCAGCATCGACAGTAAGAGTGTCTATAAGACAGAGCTTAACACTTCCGAAGTTGGGTTCGGAATTCTTCTTATAATGCCGCGTGGCCATGGGATCCTGTTGATAATTGTATGCGGCTATTTTGAGACCAGGGTAATCTGCAGCCATGATAGTTGCCCTGTACTTCGTGATGAGGTGTGCATAAAGGCCTGGCGTTTCAACCGCCCGGTCTTCTAGCCAGACAGTTGTGTGGCCACCATATACTGTAAGAAGCACGCCTAATATCATACCTATCCCATGCCTGGGGTCGAGATAGCTCATGAGCGTTTCTCCATGCGATCTGACTTTTGAAGACCCCGGCACAGTCGAGATCATTGCACTAAGGCAGGCCATCTGATGCATGATCGTCCGGTGGCTCATGACGACACCGCGCAAATCCCCTGTAGGTGCCCTTGAAAATTCAATATAAGCTAGGTCGGGCACCACAAGAGGCGGTACATCATCCTTTTTTTTCGGATGATAACTTCCGAATTCGTTCGTTTTCCACCACTCTACACCTCTTGGCCAGTTCAATTTTTGGGCAGTAATATCCCTTTGAAAGCTCTTCAAATTATTTTCCGTAGTCAATGCAAGATGCGCTTGCGTTGAGGTGAGAACAAGGTTAAGACTTTGATAGTCCTCGAGGCTATTGATCGGTACAGCAACAACGCCGGCGATGAAGCATCCCATGAGCGCAACGGCAAACTCTATGACCTCGGAATCTCGGTAGATGAGTGCTACTCGGTCACCACGATAAAGATTACTCTTATCTCGGATAACCTGTGCGACCTTTTCAGCACGACTTGCAAGCTTCTCCCATGTGATCGACGCAATCTCCTTGCCCTTTTGATCCAATACCCAGTAAGCAGCCTGTTTGGAATGAATCCGAGAGCGATGCCGAAGCACAGCTGGAATGTTGTCGAAGTTAGACATTGGCATATTCTTGTCATGGGGATCATGAACTGCAAATGGAATGTCGCGAGGCTCTAGAGGGAGTAAATGCTCAATTGCGGGCCCATGAGGCAGCTCAGAAGCAGGTATCAGTGGCGGTGCCATATTTGCAGTGGGAGAAAATGCGTCCGACTGGGAGTAACGATGAAAGCCGCCCCCGCCATAGCTATCTCTATAATCATCTTGTTGCTGTCCCGCGAAATCAGAGAAGTACCCTTGCTGTGAGTCGAGCATCGTCGACTGCCGCGTGATTCCGCCAGGTGGCATTTCATACACACCGGCAGGCTCGTCCAAATGTTCTTGGTAAGGACCAGGGTTGAATGCATAGTTCTGACTCAATAGTGTCGCGGTCCTTGTGTCTTCTGGTGTGACAGGCGCTTGTTGCGACTTTGGCAGGAATAAAGAGTCGTATGAGCCAGACGAGGGCATTCGGTCGAGAGCCTGTAGGAACGCGCTGTCTCTATCAACGGTGTGTTGTGTATCTGCACTGATCCTTCGATCGTATCCGAAGCTTCCGCTACCCGGTGTGTTGTCACGTCCATTGGTGAATGAAGGAAAGCCCTGAGCTGTAGATTCGGCTGTAGGCGGTCGAACGCTAAGTATGGCCGGCGGGGCATTATTTGAGCTCGTCAACGATGAAGAGGGTCCGCCCGAGCTAGGTGTATTGACTTCTAGGCCGCTGTTAGGGCCAAAGAATTGTGAAAGGAGAAGCGTCCGGCGTTTCTGGTAGCTTCCAAGAAAATCAGTTTCAACAATAGTTAATAGTATATGTCCCATTGTATTTGATTTAAACATCATTCATTTGAGCACATCCGATGCTTTTCCCGGCGGCTCTCATTCACCATGTTTGTCCGACAGAGGTCGCTTACCCTTTCTGCGTGATATCTCCTTCCTGAGAACCCAAGATGTTAGTCTTATACGGTCAAGCGAGTATGACTCCCATATCTTTAGGAGCAGCTGATAGGTTTCTCTGCTCCATACACACCTCCAATTCTCTGTCGAGGTTCCGCAAAGCGCTATTCAGCTCTGGATTATCGTCCGCCATTTTCGAAGTGTTGAATGTGAACGTGTTGAGGGGCTCTCATGCGAATCCGCGTCTAAAAGGATAAAAGAGTTCTACGATCCTCATCTCAGGATCCCCGAGGCGTCAGTCGTAGAGCGCTAGAGGGAATCTCAAACACCCTGACTTATGTGGCCCCCTGGCGATGATATCGTGAGGTGGTTCTATTTCACTCCGGGTTGTCCTCTATTTCTCCGCGCTTGAAGAGCCACAACGTCACCTGCCGCCGTGGCTTAAAGCCCCTCAAAGAAGGGTCTCCACAAGTACAGGGGAGCCAATAAATAAACTTGGTTCCTTGCACCGCCACGACACAGAACAAAAAATAAGCATAAGGGCACGAGGATGATCCTTAAAGATTATTCACAACAATGGTTATGCTCTCTTACAACCAGTATAACTGAATAACTGAGTGTATTTGTGGATGTGTATCCAAGCCCACTATGGTTCTCCAAACCCATCATTTTTATTCTCTTTTCCCCCTTTACGTTTATTTACAATCAACTGAATATTACACATTTGGCATAAAGACCACGTTGCGCAGATACTGATGTAAGTCAAAGAATCAAAGGTTTTACAGTTTGTACAACTTGTTTGCTGAATGAGACTGTACCTGAAAATGGTTAGTATACATTGGAAAGGAGACTAACACCCTTTTGATTGTACTGTACATATGGGTCAAGTAGTGTTACGAGAATAGATACATCTGCGTTTCAAACGTTCCATGATAGGACTACTTTCCCATTCGGGAATTGGCACTGCAATCTCTATGTAATCCAAATCTGGTTTAGTGTTCTGGGCACCACTAGCGTTTCTATCACATGACGTGAGATATATGATTGGTGTTGGGCCAGTGCCCTAACGTGTCCACAGAGCTAAGCGAGCGCACCTCGATTTTCCTGGCAGCCAAAGGAAACATTTCAGCCGACCGACTGCTATCGTCGACGTTGAACGCTCACCCAACGACACCGCCCGTCACCTTTTACGAATCCCTCCCTCGACAACAGGTGCATTCGGCGTCCATAATGTCTGACCACGGGGAAGTCGAGGTCGAAAACACTGCGGCCTTCCAGGTCCTCCCCAAGGAGGCTGTCGCGGAGATGGGAACCGTGAAGCTCTTCAACAAGTGGAGCTACGAGGATGTTGAGATCAGGGACATTTCCTTGACGTAGGTGCTTCCCAATTCTTTGCGATTTTCTGTGCTACGATAATACCGCGTCCGTACAAGCGTCGCCTGGTTCAATTGGGATGGGAAATGATGCGACAACCAGGGGGAGGAATAAACTGAGGGAAAGAGATGTGGAATAGGATGCACATACGGAATGGAATTTGCTGACTCGAATCTACGCACATAGCGACTACATCCAGATTCGTAACCCCGTCTACCTTCCTCACTCCGCCGGTCGTTATGCCGCCAAGCGTTTCCGCAAGGCTCAGTGCCCCATCATTGAGCGTCTGACCAACTCGCTCATGATGAACGGCCGCAACAACGGCAAGAAGCTCATGGCTGTGCGCATCGTTGCTCACGCTTTCGAGATCGTACGTGCATCTTTTATGGTGGACTAGCCGATACCTCAGACACCAGAAACTAACAACTACCGCAGATCCACATCATGACCGACCAGAACCCCCTCCAGGTCGCCGTTGATGCCATTGTCAACTGCGGTCCCCGTGAAGACAGCACCCGTATCGGCTCCGCCGGTACCGTCCGTCGTCAGGCCGTTGATGTTTCTCCCCTCCGCCGTGTCAACCAGTCCATTGCCCTCTTGACCATCGGTGCCCGTGAGGCCTCTTTCCGTAACATCAAGAGCATTGCTGAGTGCCTCGCTGAAGAGCTTATCAACGCTGCCAAGGGAAGCTCGAACTCCTATGCCATCAAGAAGAAGGACGAGCTTGAGCGTGTTGCCAAGAGCAACCGGTAAAGGGATAATGTTGGGCGTATTCTCCGTTTGGTCCTGTTTCTATTTGTACTGGAGTGGACGGGGGGTTCTATAGGATTCAGTCGATTGGCATGCATCTGCGCGACTGTACATACCTCAAAACAGTCACTGGGGGGAGCAAAATCCAAAACGAGAATGGGACGGCTTTCTTCTATAGTAGCTGAGATGCGATCATGAAGACCTTGGGCTTTTAAGTCGGTACCTTTTATTTTTGTTCAACGAAAAAAAGAACTTTTCAAATTTCCATAGGTTGCTCCGTCTTGATGACGACCAACGTAATTTGTCTTAGCCGCAAGCCATAGGTCGCGGCTCAACTTTACCCTAACGCGTAGGTCTAAGGAACAAGAGTGCCTTTTAACCTAAATGTCTTAGACTATTGTTTTCAGTTGCTCTACAAGAGATAGACAGATCGTAGATGTCTTGCGCAGAGCGACTTTGCTCCAAAGGTTTGTCGCTTATCGATAGGCTGGCCCGATCCCGTGGAGAGAAAAAAAAGTTCGGATCTGTTATCAAACGTGAGCACTACCACCTCTCACCCCCCAATTTCTCTCTCCTCAATTCTTCCACCACGTACTTTCGAGTGACTGGTGAAAATATTTTATCAAAATGGTAAAAAGGAAGTTGGGAGCCTTGGAAAAGGTCGAGGCCGACCTGTGAGTCCTTAACTGTCATCTCCGTCCGAAAGTTGAAGATTTCTCTTGCCACTAACTCATCCTTCAGGCCCAATCTACAACATAAAATTCGAAGAGACCCAAAGTAAGTCAATCGCGGGCACTCAGAAATGGCCATAGCTATCACTAGTTTGCTAAAAATGCATTGTGTTACAGATCTTACATTGAAGATTTTCGTGCTCAACATTATCAGTATGAGAGTCACCGAGAAATTTTCATGGCAGCACCGGCGTCGGCCACCGATACGGGCATTATCTCCTTGCGCGAGCTGATCGACTTTGTTGCTCACGTTGCCGACTGTTACCCAGACATTACCAAGGACTTTCCTCAGCAGCTCATGGACATCTTGACGCAGCATCATTTAGTCTTGGAACCGGAACTTCGAGAGAAGATCGTGGGGAGTCTAGTACTGCTCAAAAAGAAGGAGCTTCTTGACTCTGCAACGTATGTTAATATCATTCACAGACTGGGTTTATTCCGTTGCTGAATATTATGGCTGCAGATTACTCCAGACCTTGTTTCCTATTCTCATTACGACACCCAGCAAAACGTTACGAGCATTGATCTTCCAAAAGATTCTAATGGATCTTCGTACTTCGAACGCGAAGACAACAAACCACAAGCTTAACCGCACCATGCAGACTGTCCTTTATAACTTAGTGACATCAGATCGTGTCTCGTCCAAGGGTCTATGGGCCATCAAGCTCATTCGTGAATTATGGAAACGGCAAATCTGGTCCGATGCGAAAACTGTTGAAGTCATGAAGGAAGCTAGCTTATCGGAGAACGAGAAGGTCATTATCGGTGGTGTCCGTTTTTTCCTCGGTGGAGATCAGGAGCGTGAGGAAATGGAGGATGAGAGCAGTGACGAAGAGGCTATAGACCTTGGTAAGGTCAAACATCAGGTCGGTATCAACAAAAAGACCAGGAAGAAGTCTCGCGCTGTAGAGAAGGCGAAAGCGACTGTCAAGAGAAAGGAGCGCAAGAAGAACCAACCACACCCATTGAATTTCTCTGCTCTACATCTTCTACACGATCCCCAAGGCTTCGCGGAAACTTTGTTTTCCAAGCATCTGCAAAATTCCAAGTCCAAGCTCAATCTAGAGCAAAAGCTTCAGGTTCTGCAACTTGTCACTCGCCTTGTCGGATTGCATAAGCTGCATATAATGCAGCTCTACTCTTATTTCCAGAAATATCTCACTCCACGGCAACCTTCGGTCACTTCATTCTTGGCATCGCTAGCGCAAGCGTCGCATGATTTGGTTCCTCCAGATGTGCTTGAGCCGCTCATTCAGAAGATTGCGAATGAGTTCGTATCTGAAGCATCTTCATCATTGGTTGCTACCGCTGGTCTCAATGCCATCAGAGAGATTTGTGCGCGACAACCACTTGCAATGAATGAGACTTTACTACAAGATCTCGTTATGTATAGAAAGAGTAAGGATAAAGGCGTTGTGATGGCAGCCAGAGGTCTACTTGGTCTCTACAGAGACCTTAATCCGGAAATGCTGAAAAGACGTGACCGCGGCAAAGAGGCATCTATCGGTCTACGCTCAGGAGAAAAGCAGGAGAAGCGATTTGGACAAGAAGAGACCGGTGGCATCGAGGGCTTGGAGCTCCTCGAGCAGTGGAAGGAGGAAGAGCGCAAGAAGAAGAGGGCTGAAAAGGGGCTTCCCTCTGATGCAGAAGACGGTGAGGAAGAGGAGGATGAAGCAGCCGACTGGGAGGCTTGGAATGTGGAAGACGATGAGGACAGCGATGACTCCGGTGGCTGGATCGATGTCCAGAGTGATGCTGAAATCGATCTTAGCGACTCCGACGATGAGAAGGACGCACGCCCGTCCAAGAAGGCTAAGCAGGATGCCAATAATGAAGAAAATGTCAACTCTGAGACCGCGCAGGATAAGACAGAGGCCCAAAAGCCAAATATTGCAAACATCGCAACCACACGTATTCTTACGCCGGCCGACCTGGCGAAACTCCAAGAGTTACGTACTCAAGCAGCTGTTGACGCACTTATCCCAGGCGCCAAGGGTCGCCGTGGTCAGACTAACGCTTCTCGACACAAGGACGATCCTCTGACGGCTGAAGAGATTGAGGGTCTGGCTGCGCTGTCCGCCGGAAAAGCAACTCGTGAAGAACGAATTGCCCATGCTAAGGAAGGGAAGACTGATCGTGCTGAGCATAAGAGTATCACCGCAAAGAGAAAGGAGCGTAAGGTGGAACAGGGTAAGAGTACTACGAATAAGGAGAAGGCTCGCAGAAAGAATATCTTCATGACCCTCGGCAAAGCAAGAAACAAAGGAAAGAGGAGTCTTGTGGAAACTCGCAACGTATTGAAGGCCCATCAAGACCGACAGAAGCGTGGCGGCAGAAGAGGAAATATTGGCTAAGGCTCGGTGTATATATGTGGAGATAGCCCATGGTTTATACTATAGACTTGGTCGCTGTAATAGAGCGGTATCTTGTTCTTGAATTTACATTTGTGAGACTTTATGTTGAGAATATATATGTCCTTGTATCCTTGTAGCAGATCTCGTCCACTACCTGTCTGATACCTTTGATTCTTGATTGGGACATCGTTCTATTGTAACCTTTTTGACCAGTTTACGAATAAGCAATGCCGAATAAAAGTACTAGCCAGACTGCATAGTGCAGGACGCAGAAGTCGTTCCCTGATTCACAAATGAAACCCCTAGTCACGTCCCAAAGAAGATATATTGGATATGGGAGCGACACGTGCCTATGCGCGTCACCCGCGTCGCGTTTTCCGCCGCCCAGCCTCCCATTTCCGTCATCATCTTTTTCTCTTTTTCCATTCCAGTTGTCGACTTGTCATAGCCTGCATTCTCTCTTAAAATTTCTATTGCTCTCACACGTTAGCGTCTAAGTGGATCGGCCGCCTAGTGGACCTGATAAAAGAGAAAAGAAAGGTTTAAAAGAAGAAAGAACAAAAATTTCTATAACCTATCGTCAACAATCAAAATACACCAAATATGCCTCCATCACTTCAGAACACGACTAAAGATAATGATCTGTCGTCCAAACGCAGACGATTCCAACCACCGATAACCTCCTTCTTCCCCGCAACAACAGAAACAGATCACGCTGGTAGCTCCAGTGCCCCTCACTTATCTTATACCCACTACTCCACCACCACATCCTCCCCCACCCCCGCCGTTGATGCAAAGATCCAAGCATCGCTACTTTCAGTCGGCATGCGCGTTCGCAAATCAGTCGCAGAAGGATACAAAACCCGAATCCCCTATTCGAAGGACAAGCCAACTCTATATACGAAAGAGATCCCGATCGTCGGAGGTCCAACAGCCTATCCCGAACTGGCACCCTTTTGCGGCACGATGAACTCAGCCGAATCTGCAACTCAACCCATGTCTCATCCCTCCTCGCTGTCCTATAATAAAATGGATCAACTCATCACCGATGACGGAGATGCTTTCTCTCTCCCATCAAGTAGCCAGGAATCGATTGAGTCGGTTCAGACAACCGCACAGAAGCGATCATACGACTGTGACGAAGATGATCTCGAAGATACGTTCGATGAAATGCCGACTCATGCAGGGACAAACTGGCAGAACTTCTTGGACATGGGTACAGGGATGGACTCGGTGCCTGGCCGTACTATCCTCACACCAAGTCTAGGGCAGCAGCGACGTCAGTTTGTTGCCATGAAGACACAAACGATTATTGATGTTGATGATTTTGAAGAACCCACCTTCCTTCGTAGGCGCGAAGAGGTTGATATGGATCTATCCTGAATGGAGCCAATGTGCCCGTGGTCTAGCTGGGAGGCTGGTCTATATTGTTTGCCATGTTGTCTCCTCTCACTGGACCGTCATTATGTGGACATGGTTGATCGCTACGCTATCTGATTGCCCCTTTGAGCACGGTATGATTATTGGATTGGCTCTAGTCATTCGCCCCGAATCCCTGAGCTTCTGGTTAAGTTGAGGTCGGCGTTCGAATACTTCCTTCAATTATCTCCTCCTGTTATACGTTGAAACAACATTTGTTACTTTTGATTATCGTTAAGCGATTGTATATACATATACCCGCATTGGTTGGATGGTTATGCCAACTGTACCTTGTGACTATGAGATTTATATCAGAATAATATTACTTGTATGAATATCGAACAAATAATAACGGCATGACTGTGTTGCTTTGTCTTCTCTTTTTTGCATTGACAGTATATTCTAACTAGTTTACAGCCCTTGTCTTGGGTAGGGCAGATGATGCTAAGCATAACAATAAGGCGCACCAATATCGTGGTCATGGCCATGAAAGGGTCCAAAATGATGAAGAGAGATGGCCCCTCATGATGAGTGAAATGTGTAGTTCCGAAAGAAGTAGACCTGGAAGAGAAAAGAGAGACAATGTGAACACAGAAGATAGCGCTCAAGCCGAACTCCATCATTTAGTCTGCAAATAATATTACAGTTCATCCTTGACATTGGCCTTTTGTTTCTGTTCGTTCTCCTGCTGTGGCTTCTCTTTCTGGGCCTTCTCGGACTTGGCCTTCTTGCCGTTCTTCTTCGACTGGTCCTTTCCGGACTTGGCTGCCGCTGCACCCATCTTTTCATAAATACGGTTCATGGTACGCTCAAGCTCCTTGAGACGGATATCAAGCTCGGCCACAGTCAAGACTGCGTCATCAGATTCGGCCAGTTTCTCCTGAAGAGCAAATTGGGTTTCGAACCAAGTGTTGGTGGATTCAAATATTTTAGCCAAACTGGCAAGGTCAGATGGCTGGAAGATCGAGTACTTTGGACCCGTGGGTTTGGTCGTCGAAGTGGTTGAGGTGGTTTGAGATGCTGTGGACGAGTATGGGTCTTCATCCAGGTCTTCAAGAGGGTCGGCAGTTGAAGATGGCTCAATAGATGAAGTAGCTGATGAAGCTTCTTCACTAGTAGAGGATGCAGATAAAGACGAAGAGTACAGGTCTTCGTCCTGCTTGACTTGCTTCTCCATGAGGTCCAGGACAGTCTTAGCGTTCTTCAACACATCCTGTAAAAGTTCAATACGAGCTGGGCGAGCGGCGTTTTCTTGTTTTCTTTTAAGCGCAGGATTGACAATGTCCTTCAGGGCCTTGAGTCTTTCCTGGAATTCTGATGTCTTTGCATTTTCGCCGTCGTCATAAAGCCAATCACTAGCGGCAGCGGCCTTCTCCTGTAGGACTGCCAACTGATCTGGTTTGACTACCTTGCCGAACTCCTCGTCATCTATAAGGTCACGGCTTCGGTAGATGAACGACTCCAGCTCATTTAAAGCCTCTTCGCGTAGGACACGATCACGGTCCGAGGCGTCAAACGCGGCCAAACGTGATTTTACACGGCCAAGCTCGGTCTTGGATAGGGCAGGAATCCCTAGAGGCGACGACGTGAAGCGAATGGGAATAGTCTCCACATTGGTCTGGGGTGAAGTCTTCTTGTTTTCTTTAGCAGAGGTGGTGGAAGTAGCGTCGCTGGCTGAGGTTGTCGAGGCTTGGGGCTCCTCAGGCTCCAGAGTGATCGACTCGCTAGGCTCTCCATCTTCGTTAAGAGGAGCTTGCTCCTTCTTAGAACCCAGACCGAAGAAGCCTTTGACATCTTCAACTACACTTCCCGTCTTAGTGTTTTCCACTTCGCAACTCACGGCGCCACTGACAACCTCGGGAAGACCATCAACAGGGCTCAACCGAATAGAGAACTTGGTGGTGATGTTTGCAGGCGAGCAGCCAAAGCTCTCCTTTAATTTGGTGACAGATGCCGTAAGATTTTGCGTCTGCACACCCAAGACTGGTGACTCAACCACATTGCCCTCCAAGGGAATTTGCTGGTAGAAACTGAACTCAAAATCTTCAAGGTTCTTCACCGTGACTTGCTTCTCAGGGCCAACTTGGGAAGTGGGAGTGAACAGCTTCTGCTGTCTCTCCCGAGATTCAGAAGGCCACTTCAGCAGGACGGGATAACCAGAGACGTCGTGGGCCCGGATATCCTTGACGCGGAAGCTAGGGCTGAGGGCAGCCCCCTTAAAGGCAGCACCGAAAACAGCAGCCTCGTCTGCGTTAACGCTGGTTCTAAGTTTGTTGGACGCTCCGCAAACCCGCTCCAGCTCCTTCTGGACAAATGGGGTACGGATAGCTCCACCGTGCAAGATGACAGAATCAATATCGTTCAACTGTAACCCAGCAGCCGCTAGAGCTTGCTCGAGAGGCTGTCCCACCCGGGCAATATGCTGTTCTGCAAGCCGCTCAAATGTAGAGCGGGTGATGCGGTACTTGAAATTGAAGTCTTCCTCATAGAGGTTTTCGAAAGAGGCTCCAGTTTCAGTGTTGGCGCTCAGAACCTGGCGAACTTTCTCAGCGTCCTTCCAAAGCCGCGCCATGGTCTTGCCATGAGAAGCGATATCGGATGGTGCGACACGATCTTTCAATTTCTTGTCCTGGACCAAGTTCGTGATCATGTCCCCGACCACGAGATCATTCAGAGAATCTCCACCGAGAGTCTTATCCCAGCCTGTTCCTAGAACATGGACCTCCTGAATTGTCTTATTGAACTTTCCAACATCCTTCACCGAGCGACTTTGGAAACGAAGGACGGTGGCGGTTGTGGAACCCGCACCCATATCGTAGACGACATGGTACTCGGGCTTCTGTCCGGTGGAAACACTGGGGAACTGACGACTGGTCGCATAATTCAATCCAACAGCGAGACCTTCACTAATAAATGCGTCGACATTCAGACCCGCTAATTCCGCCGCCAGCTCTAGACTTCTCTTCTCCTCAGACGTGTAAAAGGAGGGATACGTGATCACCACATCTCTGATATCTGAGCCTTTCCCGGCAAGATTGTCGGCGTTGACTTTGACCTGCTTCAACTGCATCGCCAAAAGCTCCTCAACAAGGAAGATATCCTTCCTTTCTTCCTCGCCAAGCCTATTGCTTCGAAATCCGACGGTTCCACGCCCAGCAGCGTTTTCTAGCTTCAGCGCGGGATACCTGCTAAGGAATGTTTGAACCGCTTCGTTCCCATCATTGTTGAAGGGAACCCCCAGCAGTGTTTTCAAATTTGCGTAGACATCGTCCGGATACCGTGCAGCGAGTGCCAGCGCGTCACCGCCGTAGAATCTCTCAGGGAACGGCGCATTATCTCTGGTGGGTTTGAATGCAACAGCAGCAGACTCCTTACGTTTCGAGTCTTTTGTTAGGACGATCTCCAATGGAATTCCCGGTTTCACAAGCACCGCTTTGAGATATTCTGTGCCCACATCAATACCGATCACTGCGGATCCAGCAGCAGCAGCGGGTGCGGGAAAGGCAAGGAAGAACAGCAAGAAAGGCACTATCAAGACGGAAAGAACCGGAGAGGATGTAAATAATCGCGGTGCAGCATGTCGTAGTTTGGGAGCCATTGTCTATATATCTGTTGTATTTAAATGGTCAATCACCCCACCTTTCAGTTGCTTGCATATGGAGCTCTTTACTTTGGAGATGTGAGTAGTTTCTCAAGTACAAACAAAACTATCTGACAGGTCTAGACGAATTTCTAGAATATGTGCGAATGGGTTTGGACCAAATGCCGAAATGCACTCAAAAGTGCCGGTAGAGGCAAACTTGTGGTAATCTATAAGAACGAGTCAGCAAGGGAAGAGAGTCTGCTGGATTGGAAGTAGGGAAAGCGCCATACATGAATTTAAGTTGGTCAAGCCATCCAGAACGCGATCACGCACTGAACTACTGGCCACCTGGCAGTAAGCATGAGTAATAAGTTGTGATGCCGAAGTATCAAAGGGAAACTTTTGGAGAGGACACGTTTGGGGATCTAGGGATGCAAACATCCCCGAACTCGGTCGTGTTTGCACCTGTGGTCCCTGCAGATCACGGGCCCATAAGGATGACTTTACTTATAACCAGTAGGAGTATATCGTAGTAGAACTCTCTTTACATATTATCGAGGTGTATTTTTAGCATTTTAGCACAAATGAAATGTTCCATATGCTTTATGTTCAAGCCACTATTCGTCATCAAAATCCGAATCACTCATCCATCCGGTCTCGTAGGATTCTCGAATCTCCCCCAATCCATTGACGAGTGTTTCACGTTCATCAACGCCAATAATTCGCCCAGCAACTGCCTCCAACACCTTGATTCTTTCCGCCGTCCGGGAGGATGCAGTAAGGGCTGCGAGAACATTTATCTTGTTTTGCTTGGCTCCTGGGAACATATGACTGGGGTAGCTGTCAAGAATGGGGAATGCCAGGGGCGCGTGGAAGCTGTTTCATGTTAGACCGAGGTTATCAATCACGTATAAACTGCTACGCTGGCTCTCACCTTTGGAACATCGGGGCCGAATCGTAGTAACGCTGCTTCCGAGAGAGGCCAAGATCCTCTTGAGGAACGGACTCATCGTCCTGGTCAGGGTTGGTTCCACGCCAAACCTGAATCTGGTTGAATATATGTGAGTTGCTACTTCCATGCCTATCATAGGTAAAGTCCAACTCAAATTCTGCCTGAGATTTCACTACTCCCTGTTCCGAGGCACTTGTTTCAGCCACAGGCCCTTTAACAGGTAGGTGCTGTTCGTTGGTTCCATTGTCCGCGGCGACGGAGGATTGCAACTCAAAAATCTTGTGAGTGCTGTCATCACCGGCTAAAGAGGACTCGAAGTCATGGAATTGCCGAAGACGGGTTGGGAGTGTAACACTTTCCATAGCTGAGCTGATAAGTGCAGTGGTATGCCATTCCGACTGCGGGTCGAAATACACTTTGCTTGGGGTGTGGCTGGGCGGATCAATAATTGGAGTATACAGTGACGATTGGGGAGAGATGCTGTATATGGTCCGGGCTTTGTTCATATCCCGTTTAAGTTGAGTTTGCTGAGATAAGGAGCAACATTAGGCATATGGCAGAGATAAGAGAAGAATAACTCACACGAGGCACCTTTGATCCACCTTCAATTGCCCAGACCCAGACAGACTTTTTACCGAATTCATCTCGCAGCCTGTCGACATATCTAGCAGAGAAACCACCCCAAGCATCATCAGAACTTGTGAACAACTGAATTGCACGTAATTGATCACATTCCTCCGCAAATGGTCTCACATCTCTATCAAGAAGATCATGCTCTTTGTCAAGGTCACTAAACAAGTCTTCTCCGACATTCCAATCTTCGAAAGGCATGATCTTGCTGTGCAGCTCATAATCATTCAACTGAACGATCGAGCGGGGGTGATAAAAGAGGCGATTATAGTCAGACCAGTACCGAACTGTTTCGGTTGTAAGTTTGGGAGCAGGGAGCCCTGCATCTAGTTTCTTCTGGTAGTCACTTTGAGAGATCGGTGTCTGTTGTTGTATGACTTCTTTCCCATCCCACAAGCCTTGGCCGAGGTTTGCATCCTCTGTCAATTCATATAGTGCGTTATACTTTCGAAGAGTACCAAAAGCACCTTTTAAATCATATATTACTGTCCTAGGGGTGAAGGTTTCTGTCCCGTCTGCGCCCACACCAGGACGAAAATGAACGTCATGGTCCACAAGAGATTCCTCTTCCCCATTGTAGGTAAAATAGGACTCCTGTTATTACCGAGCCATTAGAGCAGTGCTGGATGGAATGCATATAGGCCATTAATGTGAATGACATATACCTGGAGGTTCCAAAAATGAGTTGCCAAGTAATTGGCCCGCTGCCCTAGTTGAAGGGTAATGATTTCATGCATGCTTAACCAGAAACTTTAGTGCGCACAGTAACATTATTAGCACACACTTTGAACAGATAACTTGATGGCCATAAAGTACATACATGTTGAAGATCCGGTAGAAGCTGGTATTGTATTGATAGATATGAGAACTACTCCAAGTGCGAGTATATCTATCTCCGAAGAAGAAACCCTATACAGATTTAAAAGGAAGTACTGCTAGTAGTATTGCAAGTGATAGAGGCATCAAGAAATGCACGGACCAGGTGGGATCCTCGCTTCCAATTATGGTTTAACGTCACCACATTCCACATGATATCTCTAGACCACGTTCGGCAAAGACTGGTAGTCAAGGGCAACAGTCACATGACATGCCGTGGATGGGTAATAAACAAGCTAAGAGGCGTTGTTGTGGGTGCGTCACCGATAGGGATCAACCGAACACCTCCACAACGATCGATTAACGACGGGACTTGTTTTTCATTAATACTCCTTCTCCCACGGCAGACTGTCATGCCCAACTGGGGAATATCTTTCAGTCTACTAATCGCATAATATATAGTACTGGAGCATGGATTCCCCATCAAGCGTCATGTCTAGCCCCTCAAAGGTATTCAATAATCCTCTGTCAAGCCCAACGAAAGCGCTGAACCCTCTTTCACCGGAGCGCCTGAATCAGCAGGCGTTTCCCAACTCACCAACGTTACCTAATGACGTACGCAATATGCAACGGAAGCCTAGAGGTTTATCGGATGTCCAAGCCAAGGTTGCGTATTTGAATAATTTATCACGAGGGAACAGTCCAGCAGCGCCGTCAACACAGTCATCTGCCGGAAACTCGGCGGCGCTTCAACGTGCCATTCTAGGCCGTGAGGAGGCGGAGTCCGCACTGGCCAATGTTTCTGCTCAACTCTCAGAAGCCCAGTCTCGTGAGCGTCGCATCAGTGAGAGACTCGAATCGTTGCTTGAAGAACTACAAACTGCAAAGACACGACAAGCCCACGAAAGAGCAGTATTTGAGAAGGAAATACGGAAAGCAAGAAAAGAGGCTTTTCGTGCAGGATCTGTATTGGTAAAAGCTCAGGAAGAATTAAAGCAGGCGAGATCTGAGGCCAAAGTATTAAAGGATGAGCTCCAGTCAGAGCGAGAAGCGAAAGAAAAGGCGAAGCAGGAGGCGTTCGAGCGCGCGTACACACTCGCGGGTCTGATGGAGGAAATGGAGGTATTGAAAGGACGCTTGCGAACGGCAGAAGCGAACAGCCATGTGGATACTCTAGAAGCACGTGCCCAGGAGATGCAGAAAGGAGATGTTGGAAGACTATCACTAGCAGAAGGCGACCTTGCATTCCTCCAAACGCCTACGCCTCGAAGACCGAAACGATCGGCAGAAGAATCCGATGGCACGCCATTGCAAAGCCGTTTCAACCATTCCGTTGCCCAAGACACTCCTCCAAAGAGGGCAAGGGTCTCCGATGTTACACCTCGGAACGAAATCCAGAATTTGGATTCGCCGGAAGCGAAAGGCGACGATATTCACGAATTACAAATAAAGTTAGAATCTGAACGACAGCTGAGGGTCAACGCGGAAGATATGATAGAGTTCCTGAAAGTTGAATGCATGTTCAAACGATGCACTTGTCGTATCGAAGAAGAGCGAGAAAAGAGCCATATTCAAGATACGACACAACATGCAACCAAGAAACCCGCTGGCCCCGGCGAACACATCGACAAAGATGAACATGCAGGCACCAAACCGCGTGTTGAAAATTTCCCACTTTCTCCCGGTAAAAGTTCTGGTCATTCTATCGAGTCCGCTGAAGAGCCTGAAACAGAAGATCAGCCACAGACAGAGGAAACTACTATAACATTCTCACCTGCCACTGGAACTTTTCATACAATTCCATCTCCTGTCCGAAGGTCACCAACGAAGAAGCTGGAGCATGATATTGTAGAGCTTCCTCAGCTTATCACTGAGAACCAGTCGACCCCCCAACCACAAGTCACTAGCCCACTTGCGAAGTACGACGTACCATGGGACGAGACACCTTTTGAAACAGTCCATGAGATCCAAGCCCGTGCTCCGCTCTCCCCCTCTAAGGTCCGTCCTTCACCCGCTACTAGTGACGTGCCATGGGACTCTGAAGTACCTGAGCAACATCGGTTAGAAGGCAATGTTGATGGGCATGATAGCATCAGGAGAATACCATTGCGGAATGAAAGCGTGGAACCAGACCACTTGCTCGGCGTCCCGGGAACACCTATTGACCGAGAGGAAGCCTGGCACAGATCCGGGCAAGGCGGGGCCGAACCAACAATATGAAGAGATCTGTCAGTGCCAACGAAAGTACGTTACGCGCTGGCGGCATGGGTGTGACTCCCGTTAGAGCGGCGCGTCGGATTCCTGCCGTTCAGAATCCAGATGGAAGGTACAGTGAGATACGAAGTCGAAGGGACATGAGTGCGCCAGTCAGGATGTTCCACCGGTAACACTTATCTCACATTACATAGCCTGATAGATGTTTACGACGATTTGGACAGAAGCATTTATTAACTCTGGATAACTTATGATACCCTGGTGCTCCAAGGGGAATGGCGTTCTGGGAGGTTTTATTTATTTTTTTTCCGATAGCAATTTAACGGAGCTCTTAATCACCACTCAGTGTCTTTTGGGTATTCTGGCTCGCCTTTACGATAATTTCGTCTACAACTCTTCTGCCCGATGGGTTTCGGCATATCCTTTTTGTGACACATGATGATGGGAAGTTTAAAACAAGGAATCTCGACTTCCTTTTATACTTTCTTTTTTGCACCATGCACAGGCATTCCACTCATTTCCTACGATGTTCACTGAACTATTTACTATTTTTCCTTTGTCCACTTGTATATATATCTCGTTTAGAATGTAAATATGTGATTTTCTACGGTGAATGAAAAAGGTTGACACCATGGGTACCTAAAGGTATGCTGCGGATACTTGAATAGGTCTTCTTAACCTTTAGATGGTATACACGGTGGGCCTGCTCCCTGGCACAGGCTGTGATAATTCCTAGCGCAGTGAGAACTCATAAGACCATCCATTTTGCTTAGGATGTACAGCTTAAGCCCTGCGCCAGATGAAATTCCGTTGGCGATATGCGATACACGAACTGATTTAAGTCGGAAACATCTGTTCCAGGCCCTCCAATAAAGACACAGCTCAGCCAATTATACCCATGGCAAAGGTGCCATTCCACTGGTTATGGCGCTCCTACCTGCATGACTGTCAGTTCTGGAACTACTTAGCGCACTTGACCTAGCCTATTATCGGATATCTAATACAAGAATATTATCAAGAGAGCAGGGATTCTTATTATACCCCCAGTTATTCCTAAGCCCGGCTCCGTGGCCTGCTGTATATCCGTCACTAAAACTGGTACTTAACTCCCGGGTCTGTCCGAGGTACCTAGTAGTAGACGCGGCGACTATCCGTCGTGCGCACGCCGTATCCTCTATCAGTGTTGTTGAGGTCAGATTCTCGTTATGGAGCACCGATATCCTCACTAATAAGGCAGTGGACGTTTGCAAGGAGTGGAGTATTCCGATTCTTGCATATGCCTCGTTGGGGTATGGTTTCTTGGCTGATCATGTTCTACTAAGCTGAAGGATATTCGTCATATCTTTGATCGGTTTCAGCCACCGGCGAGTTTCCATTTTTTTGACATGGAAAGCAACACGCTGGCGAATATCAAGTTTTGCTGACGAGATCGGGGCGGAATTTCCCCAAGAATCTCAATCTTATTGATAAGCTCAGAATGATCGGCAAGTGTCGAGGTGCCACACCTGCGCAGTTGGATCTGGCGTGGATCCGAGCACCTTCGAGTACTGGTGGTTGTGGTGCGATTATTCCTATACCTGGGGCAGCGGCTGCTCAATGTGTTGAGGAGAATTATAAGGATACTCATCATGCAGTTGGCGCACGATTTTCGCTTCTTTAATCCGTTTCGTGACCGATTATTGGCCCGTAGGAAGACCGATTTATCCCGTTACACTGAATTGGGCTTACTATCCAAAACTTGTCTATAAATATTACAACTTATCTCAGTCCACGCAATAGCGGATACTGCAGTTGACGTTTGCTAGAAATTATCGAGTTTCTTGAGGCCTCATAGTAGCATTCTCAAAACCTCAACCATATATCAGAGAGATGCTCTGGCTTATATATTTACTCCCCAGGGCCACCACCTTGCCTATGTAATTGCCCTCGCCAAGTAAAAGTAAGATACGATCGTGAACCCCGTGTGAACATTGCCCATGATATACGACCTGTAGGATTGGACAACAGTCGAGTTGCAGTGTATCCCCTTGACGAGTAACCCTAGATCAAATTAACAAAGATTACTTTACTGAATATAGCAACTACTAGTAATATACTAGATCAAACCAAGCATCTTTCACTCGATATGGTTTCATGCTGCTTCTTTTATATATTATTTGATCAAGGGCTACTATAAAGTCACGTGATGCTCTATATAGGAGGCGCTTCTTGGAAGGTGAATATTCCCTTGAATTATTGCACACCGACATACCAAGTGCGAATTTATACTTAGTACTCTATTTTCTGCTGACAGCGTTAGTCGACCTCTCATTTCGATGGCTGCCCTCATTAGAAGAGTGAATCTTTGCGTCGTTGCACAGCGATCTGGTATCACCTAGAGGGTGAAGTGAGATAAATGCAGAGGTTCATGGTGGGACGCTGAAAGATAGCTTCAGATTGGACTGTATGACATGCTAGGTAACTACTCTGGTCAGGAACAGCATCCAGAATATGTCGAGGCAGATAAGAGGACTATACAAAGGAGTTAATTATGAAGCAGCTCTTTGGGGATAATATGGCAATTGCTTCAATCCCGTATATGAATGACTATATACCCTGAATGAATTCAAAGAATGGAAATCCCACAGCATCGTATACGAGCACTGTCCACATATGCCTTGCGATTCCACCAACAGCGGACCAGCTCCTCGACAAAAATACGATCTGCTGCACTCCAGACGTCAAGACCCATCTCAGCCATATCTTCTGTGGTGATCTTGATCGGTTCGTCATCGCTATGTGGAGAGCTGGAAGCCTCCTCTTGAAGTAATCGAGACCTATCATCTTCTTGAGTAGATTGGCGGCCTATGGTGACAGGGGGTTCAAGGTCATCGCCCGGATCGTCTTCGTAAGGAATATGATCATCATCATTAGGCTCCACTTCTTCGTCCGGTGCATTCTGACTGTCGTGTCGAGCGATTGCATCGGATAGGGTGACGAAGATCTGTGTAGTCATACGACGGAAGTATGCCACAATGGCAATTTCAGGAGGTTCGTAAGAGGTATCTGATGGTTGCAAGCTACTACGGCCGACAGATCCTGAAGGCGGGCTAGTTGGATGTTCCACACTCGCTAAAAGCTGGGTATCTTGCTGGATCTGATGTTCTTCCTCCTCCTCTTCTGATAACCCATCACGCTTCTCACCAGCCGATGCCCACCAGATAAAGGAGGTGTACGCTAGCCGGGTCCAAGAGATGGGCTCAACGATGGGACTGGATGAATATGTTGACGCAGCATCAGAATCGTCCTCCTCTCCAGGTTGGCCATCGTCGCTCGAGGCAACTTGACGCAAGCCCTTGCGAAGCGTGGCATAGCGGCGCGCATCCCGCTGGGTTGCCTTTAAATGAACAGCTTGAGGTGTGTTGTGCTTCGCGGTTGATGTCGGCAATATGGATATCTTTGGAAACACTTTCTCGGCTGCATCCTTAGAATAAGGTGGAGGTAACGAAACAAGTACATCGAAGAGCTCAGATTTCATGGTTAGCACGCTATCTGTGCTACAGGCAATCCAAGAAGCATCTGGCTGGGCGTTGGCTGGGACACCTGCCAAAGAAGAAAGATACGGGATATCATGAATGCCAACGTTGAATAGCGGCCGCGGTCGCAGACTAGGTATACCGGTCGGCGGGAGCAAAGGAACAAGTGAATTAGGTAAGGAAGCTAGCAGAGACAGATCGTATACTACTATATGTCAGCAGAGATGTTAAAAGATAGTAGGATAGGGCTTACCGTAGTTACAAGGCATATAAACGGGCGCCTCGGCCATGAAAAGTATTTTCTTGCGGAGTAATGTTGCTCTATACAATGGGTATATGAGGGGACCAAAACAATCAAGGAATTCAGGAAGGGATGAAGCTGGATGAAATGGCGTCAGGGCCGGCCTGGGCGTTTCCAGCACAATAGCGTCACTAAATGCGCGGTTTCTAAGTGAGTGATCCGGTCGCTCTCCATGCGCCCTCAAGCGAAGGCTGAGAGGAGATTCCAAAGGAGAATCTGGAGGCACGCCGGACAAGTCGCTTTCGCGGATCTCATAAGTTTCCCAGTACTTCAATAGCGGTTCTGTATGAGACATGTCTAGGGCATAGATTCTGCAAGTCAAACAGGTCAGAACAGACGTGAAACGCCGCAGGCAATATAGAAGGGGTTAGCTTACTGCGCCAATTCCCTGAGTTTCGGGGCATGTCGCCAGCTTTTACCTAGCCTTCCAGAGCTCAAGGGTACTAGGACACCAACAGAAAACATCTTCGCATTTCGCTCAGCTTCTTCTGCGGGCTGGTTGATAAAAGCGCTGATACCAGCATATTGTTCGTGTACGAAATACCTAGAACGACTATGAACATGATGATATCGTGAGCGGCATTTTCAAACGTACACTAGGTCTTCTGAAACATTGTGTAGACCAGAGGGTAGTGATTTGTATTCGACAATTCCTTCAACCTCAGCTAGCATTCGATTGAGTTAGCTAAGTTCAAGCGGAGAGAGCAACATGGTCGCGAGATTTAAGTATCACTCACCTCCAGGGACTGTACGCTTCCAGGATACCACATAACTACATAGTTCTCTGCGGTCAACACGATGTTGTTAGAATGACCATATCGAACTTACCCAGCCTTGATATCGAAGCGGATCACGAATAAGGCGGCAATGGGAGGCGGCGATTCCCAGACAGGCGTGCGGGGTACATCGACCCCTAAAGGCTTTCTTCTAAAAGGACCGGGTGCCATTGTAGGAACGCGCATAAAAGAAGGAGCTTTCTGACTCCATCAGATGGTCAGAATAATTGTAATCACTGGTGTGGTTGCATTGAGGAGGATGGGGACCTTGGATCCGACCGACCATCGGACGTTGACGATTGCACACAGAGTTGCGGAGATCGAATGGAGCTGTCGCCGCCTGAGGCAGGTATCTAGCCAGGCCTGGTTAGTCGGGTGGCATGCCTTCGTGGTATCTATACTGTACAGCTGATTCAACAACAAAATCAATTATCAAGTGGCTACATAGTACCTCATAAGCAATACACTGAGAAATATATTAGAGGGTAAATATTGGTTGACATGGTTACTAGTAGAGACTCCCCAGTCCTGATTGCTATTTTAGATTCAAATCCATTGTCTTGGCAAATCAATATTGTTTTGAGCCGCCTCATATCACGTAAAGTGTTTATACCCGTATAAGTTCGCAAAACGCACGACAATATTTCAGGTACAGCTATATCATCAAAAGACTGACTAAAATTTAGTTTTTCCTTCACGATTCTTTCCGAGGATCTATTGCATTCTTACTACGCCATTGATGCCCCAATCACCGGGTACGCTCTCAATGAATTCTCACTCCTCAAGCTCCTCTCTACTGCTGGCACTGGCACTATAACCTTACTTGGTGCAGTCTAGGTCGTACTGAAAAGTGTATTTAGTCTAAATTTGAGCAAAGCAGGTCGAATTGTAATCTTCTGATTTTTCCCTTGTAACATTCTCCTCATCATGTCCAGACCCTAGAAAGCCAGCCACGTTAATATACTGTGAGCATACAGCGGGAACCATGAATTGCAGATTTGGATGTTATTTTATGTTAAATTATCATTGCATGGCTTCTGCTCAAGATTTCTTTGGGCAACTGTGGAAAGAGTATGCCTTATCCGATTCGAGATATATGACAGCGGACAGGATGGTCTTATGCATGGAGACTATCACCGTGGTACGTCTCCATCACGTTTCGTACATTGTCTATCCTGGGGATGACTGACTGTGGACTATATCTTTCCCACCCAATACTGACAAGGCAGTAAGGATGGTCTTCGAAAATTTCTTAGAAAAGATCATATGTCGAGCTTTCCAATTGCTTCCTAAAAAAGATAATGGCAGGAGAGTAAAGCCTAGGAGAAAACATACTCGGACTCCAAATGACCCAGTGGTAGATTAAGAAGCCTGAACGAAGGAAAGGCAAGCTTAGGAAATAGCAAAGATTGCCAGAGGGTCGATCTCATATCAGATGGCCAAAAAGTATCATATATGCCTTTTTTTCATCATTGTTTATCATAAAAATCAGTGTGGCCGAACTATTGACTTGAGCCATCTAAATATTCGTTATTTAGTCAATTCCGTTCGCGGGTACAGAAATCCTGTCGCTGACAGTACTCTTCTCCCTCTGTTTTTGGTTGTCCCAGGTGGAAAGATCTGTGTGTACCTCTCTCTCAAAACCGAGTCAGACCTTGTCTATGTCCATTTCCTTTCCCTACGGGTGACAACTTCCTACCCAAAACCACATAGATGCTTAGAGTGATCAAGAAACAACTGCTGCTCTAGGAGGCTGTTTTTACTAGCTGTAGCCATGTATTGTCGTTGCTAGATATATTCGCCGTACTCCCGAGAATAAATACTATATTTCAACCCCGATAGTCACGGGTTGTCCATAAGATATAATTCTGGAAAATGGAGTAGATATTCTGTTACTATAATACCTGGCCTGCTAAAAAGAGTGTATATACGGAGCTTACAGAGGACTGCAAACTCATGCCAAGCCAGTCGGCGCGGAGTCGACCTCCATCCTTAATAACGTTTTGCACCCCTCTGCTGTAGCACCCGGAATTAACAAGGTCAACATCTCCAAGATTTGGACTTGCAGGGAAAAGATATGCATATATCAGGGCGACGAGGAGGATGATTCCATGTTATCACGTATGGGGCACGTCTGAGTTTTGAATTTGTGTGGGATAAACTATTTAGTTGTAGGACCTCGAGATATCTCTGCGTCATCAAGGGGCCAAAGAAAGTGTGATGCCAATACTCGATGTATCTCTAAGCGCAGATGGCGCAGTCGTTGTGCCGGTATTCGAGAACTAGTATGTGTCACTGATGAAATGGAGCCCAGTGACCTCTACTACAAATAGTTAGGGTTATACATCACTAATAGGGTCTGCGGAGCTGATATAGTCAATAGAAAAATCAAATACATAACAAAGTCAGTGTGGCCGAGTGGTTAAGGCGATTGACTCGAACCTTCTATAGAACATATTCGATATCAATTCCATTCGTGGGCACAGGTTCGAATCCTGTCGCTGACGCTTTCTCTTTTTTGCTGCCTGGTGACAGTATTTTTCATTTACTAAAAAATAACTACTACCTGTGTGTGTACTCCTTCCTCCGCGTGTACTGTAAAAAAGCAGCCAGGGTGGGGCATACAGTGAGCTGTGATGAGAATTGGACTGTCCAATTCTCATCACACCCACCACCCTTTGCGAACTGCGCCGAGCCCTAAGCAGCACCTCGGGAGCTAGAATTCTGATAATCGAGACTCCGCGCTGTGACAATATGTACCCAATATATTCATGAAAACACTAGCCAGATATTCGGGATTTAGTGAAAATTTATATGGGAAAACCAAAACTCGCGCTGTGAGATTTTATTTCACGGGGAACATTTATCACGGCGAAGCACTATTTATTCCCACACCGGATAATGCTGATGCGGCGGCTAATGCTAGCTAATAGATGCCAGAGGCACGTTTGCCTTGCCCCAGTGTTGTCTCGGCCAGCAGACAAAAATCGTCAGCGACAGGATTCGAACCTGTGCCCACGAATGGAATTGATATCGAATATGTTCTATAGAAGGTTCGAGTCAATCGCCTTAACCACTCGGCCACACTGACTTGGTCGTATATTTAGCACGTTGTATACTTTGAGCTCCGCACCAGGGCCATCCAACACACATTTGACCGCTTGGTGATGACCTACTGACGGCAGGATGCAGTGAATGACGAGGGGGAGGCCATATGGAGTCACAATGCCTATATACCAGTAGGTACAAAGCGAAATGGGCTCAGTATGCTGGTTATATAGTTATACAGCTTAGCTAGATTGCACAAATCCATAAGCGAACAATTGCTGAACACATACGCAAAATTTTAACAAATTACAACCAGTACTACCTGAACTACTTGGTGTAGTATGGCTACAGAATAGGCAGTATGTCGGTCTTCCCGTCGCTTTGGGACGCGTAACGTGTAGATCACTGGGGACAAGTGCTATTCGATCATGATAACAAAGGCCAGTGTCTTAAGGATTGCCGGGCTATATAATCTAGTACCATTAACGTCCCATCCCCGCATCCCAACGTGTCCAGACTCTACTCTCGAGGACCGCTGCACTGACCATGAACTGATCTGGTTCAACTGATTGAAACATATGGACCTGACGTAACAATGAATAGAACTACTGCGGTATGGTACGCGAGGACACTGTGGGCCAAGGAGGCTGCAGTGATACGTAGTCCTTGTTTTACTTGTTCGTGTCTGTGTGGTGCAGAAAATGAGTGTCCCTGGTGTCATCTTTCAATAAAATATAGAGTTGAAGCATTGCACCACCTGTAAAAAGACAAGGGCAAGGACAAGGAATCCGATGATCATCCAGGATGACTACCTACTAGTAGTAGATTTTGAAACAGGCCAGACCGTAGGCGTCCAATAGGCAAAGGGACTGGCGATGACTCAGCCAAGTAACATGGCCAAAAGCGGTTAGATCCAATCATGTGCCTTTTCCTGCCTTGGTGCCAGATCTTTCGCCGCGTGTTGATCATCTGGTTTCCCGGGCAGCCCGCAGCTCAGCGCCAGCAAGAGCTGAACTAAAACTCCGTCAGTGTACGGTTACGATACATTTGATACTCCGTACATACTAGTAGAAGAGGGTATTGATGTATGTATGTACATACATACACAGCCTCCACCGATCGAATCATCTCGCCCAGATTTAGCAATAATGTGATCTTTCTACCCAACTTAAGACATTGTTTATAGTACCTAGTGGTAATCTATATGGTTGCTTATAATTACACTTCCTGTGACCATCATAAGATAGTAATCCCTATACACACCCACTAAATCCTTTTCGTTTCCCCATTATATCTTTGTCAAGCTCAAAATGACAAAACAGAGCAAGAAAGAGTATTAGGCAGCTGACCCGCAATTCCATCATCAGCAGGAACTTAAGTCACTTGCACTTCTCCATCTGCGCTTCACCCGCCCACCGCCTGTTCCAATTCTCTTTTCTCTGCTTTGCTTTCATTTCTTTTTCTTTCCTTCCTTGAAGCTGGGATCGACTTCCGCCCGTGCCCGTGTTCTCTGGAAGATCAAGTGGGACTACGTTGTTGCTGTAAGTACACAGCTCCTCCTGCAGGGTTCTAAATTGCCGCCAATAAACAAACAATCACCGAGTGACGTCGTCTGGTACAACACATGCTATCAACAAAATACCCACCCACCAGTATATGGACGGCAGCCTCACAATTACCTGTTTCCCTTTTGTTATATGCCGGTTTGCTTTTTTCTATAAACCATGCTAACGATCGTCTCGGTCGCAGACATCGATGCCGTCCCCTGCAACGCCGCATCGCCCCTCCAATATTGGGGGAAATACTAAATCCACCCCAACAAAGCAAAAACCACTGGATATCGGTCAGCCGCTGGGGATATATGACACTAATTCGGTGCGGGAGAAGGTCCGCAAGTGGCAGCAGCAAGGAGGAGGTGTAATTACGGCGGATGAAGTTGTCTATTACGAGGAAGATGAGGAGAATTCGACTGCCGATTCGAAACCCAAGCCTACGAGGGCGCCCACAACAAGAAAACGAAGTAAAAGTACCCCCCGAAAACGAGTCATCAGCGACGAACACTGGAAATTGAATCGCACCCCCACACAGACTCCTACATCGAAGCTACCTCCACCAAAACGCCTCTCGCAGTACACGACCAATGAGCCGATCCGGAGTTCTCAGGAGGGGAGAAATGAGTCGAGAAAGGAGGATAAGCCACGATCTTCCCCATCCGCCCGGAGCGAAAGAGCTGGTGCAGACTCGAGGAGCAGAGAACGGAGGAAGTCCAGGGTATATCGGGAGGGCGATTCCCTGCTAGGGAGCAAGATCGAAGAAGAAACTGCATCACATAATGGTTCGACTAAGTCTGCATCACGACCCACAAGTGCAGGCAAACCATATGCAGCTGCTAGATCAGAATTGGCAGAAGATGCCTCGAAGAAAGGCAGCATCAATGATGAGGACTTTGAGTGGACGGCGAGTGAAGCTGACTTCTCAGAATTATCAAGACGCCGCGCCCGAGGCCCGACCTCAAATCAGAAAGGCCGCGCACCCCATCCAAAGGTACCTAAGGGTGGTATCTTCGAGCACATGTTCGGTGAATCAAGAAAAATTTTTGCAAAACCAGAAGCCCCCAAACCCGGCCCCAATAGGGGCTCAAAGATCGAGGCATGGCTGTCTGGAACATCGGATCCATTTTTTGACGATGTTGATCCGGACGTGGAAGTCCCCGCCCCTCTGAATACCAAGGGCAATAGGGCCAAACTGTCGACAAAACGAGAGGAATGTCGTTCTCTTGCCACTGACTCAGGGGCGGAAAGTGACTCTCGACGGAAGAGCACAAGTAAGCGACGAGTACCAAGTAGGGAGGAGCGAGTAAAGTCGATGACGGAAGAGATAATGACTTCACAAGAGTCACAACTGGAGACAACCTCGGCCTTCAGTGAGAAGCGATCTTCTGGACACAGACATAGCCGAACTTCTTCCAGTAATAAGGAAAGTGCTTCTCCCGAAAAAGAGATGCCTAACGAGGTGCAAGACACCACTTTGACTGAAACCCAAACCATTTCTGAGGTCTCTGAGGTGTCTGGGAACAATGCGCCGGTCCCGCCCCACCGGGAACGACCATTTCCTAGCACAGGAGACCACAGACTGACCACTATTGCGTCTGTTGAGTCAATGAAGACAGGCGATGAGGCACGGCCTCAAGAACGTGCTCACGATGCCCCGCAGGAGGCGCGTGAACCAGCACCAGTGGAAGAAAAAGATGACCAGGAAGAAAGGGACCATTTTGATCCTAATTCTCTTCCAGTAGTATCGACCCAGTTGAAAAGACGACTTACCACACATGATGACCTCATGTCGGTTCTCTCGGCCCCAAACAGCAGGAGCAGGAGTATTAGGTCTGCCCGTAGCATCCGCACCAACAAAAGCCGCATCATCAATGCCACCGTGCCTGAACTTCTGAAGGAACTGTCAGCCGATGAAATCAAATATATGCGTGAGCTGAAAACACTGGTTGGCGGAGTCATTCCTGTCCTGCTTACTTGCGTTCTTTCAAAATCCGATTCAGCAATTGCTGCTGGTCTTTTTCGGCCATCAATGGACCCGAAAGACGAACTGAATTTTAGCAAGCCAATAGTGGACATGGGTGTTGCGGTCGAGCGCTTGAAGACACTGCACAAGCGAATTCCCCAGGACAATGCAGAGTCCCTGCTCACATGGGCACAGGGGGCACAGAAGGTGTACCGTGACTATCTTAAATCCTGGAGATTGGGTTTCAAGGATGTTATTGTAAACCTAGCTCCCCTTGATGAAAGTGAGGCGATGAACAATGCAGACACCAAAAGCTTGGACGAAGGTATGGCAAGGGACGAAAATGGGGATGTCATTGACAGTGACGGCGAAAAGGTTGATGTCGCATATCTGTTGAAACGGCCTTTGGTGCGTCTCAAATATCTTGCAAAGACTTTCAAAGGGATCAATATGCTTCAGCCGTCTGAGAAAGCCGAGGACGTATCTATGGCCTATCAGAACCTGGTAAACGAAGCTCGCCGTCGTGCGCGCGAGGAGCGGGCGAGACTTGAAGATGAGTCTGCTGCTAGCGTTGACCCAACTCGAGCTCGCGATCCTGCGACTCTAGGGCCGCTTGCCGGTGTGACTGTAAATAGAGCTCGGAGAGTCCGTGCTCGGGATTTCTTCAATCTTTCCCTGTATCATTCGACTGGGCAGGTTATAGACTGTCGTGCAGAGCTCCTTTTGAGAGACAATACTCCCGATAACGGTGCTGGAGGGGATCTCCTTATTTGTGAGATAGATCATGCGGACCGCTGGCTTCTTTTCCCTCCAATGGACCTTGCCTTTGTCTCTGCTCGCAATGGCGATATGAAAGGAGAAATTATAGTCATGTTGCGCAGCCCTCCGGGGCAACCAAATGCTTGGCAAGAAATTCTTGTTCTCCGAATAGACGAGGAGGACATTGGTTTTGAGTGGGTTCAAATGCTTGGTTTGAACCCGGTGCCGCCAGCGATTTGTCGAAGCCAGAGCTTCGTTGAACGAGCGAAGCAGCGGCAACGAGCACAAATAGTTCCCTCTAGTAGTGAAACCAAGGAGACACTACCGAGTTCTATCACTGTCGATATTCCTATCGGCGAGAGGGCCGTCTCTGGTACACTGCGGCGCTGCTCACTCAGGGAGAATTTGTCTGACCCGAGCACTGTCGGATCTTCTTTAGCGACCGAATCACGCACTTCCTTACAAACTGCAATCACTCGCGAATCAGACTACGCTGCCGGGGAAGCAGATTCGCCAACCAAGCCATCGCCACGAACACAGCAGTCCATACTACATTCTAGAGACCCACGAAAAACTGCAACAGGCGAAGAGAGATCCCCCACTAGCCTCAAACGATCAAAAGCAAAGAGGGTTGCACGGCATGACGAGGATAGCCCCCCGGTTCCCAGTCTGCCAAAAGATCACAATGCCGGTGGCTCTAAGGCGGCGCCTACAACTCATCGCCCAGATCATGACGAAAAGAAAGACCATAAAGAACATCTTCCCCCGAAGACTCCTACAAAGGATGAACCTGAAGCGATTTCCCCTCGAGTATCATCTGTCCCTTCTATGGACTTACCTATCATTCCAAAGCTCAGAACAGGCAGCAGTCAGACATACATTTCTGAAACTTTGGAATCCACGTTGGACGACGAGTACGTGCTAGATTCCTATACTATACCTGAAACTCCTACACGGAAGAAAGGCCACTCTCGCTCTAACTCCGACACTTCCGAACCAACAAATGGTGAAGAACCTCCTCCACCCCCGCCACACTCTCGTTCCCCAAGTTCGACAGGATCGAGTCTTTCAAATGCCCCGATCCTTAGTCCAAGCGGACCCCTGTCTAGACGTCGTGGCTCTTCTCCTTTGAAGCATGAATACGAGCCTTCCACGGCGTCCGACGAGACTTACTCAGACTCCGAAACATCAACTGTGCGACGCTACGACTTGTACTCTGAATCGGATTACTCGGGATCGGACAGTTCAGATGATGATTCGGAGGACGAACTACCGCATCTCCAAGAGCACCACGTTTCAAAACTGACTGTGCCGGCCTCCGTGATTACGTCCGCAACTAGTTCTCTGTCTCCTTCAAATTCAGTCTCTCAAGGTGGATATAGGTCTGTCCCTTCACAACCCAACAAGTCGTCCACCGCCGTTGCTTCCGTCTTTGCATGGTCCGATAAAGGTTCCTGGGAGAGCCTTCTGCCCGATGAATGTAATATCTATGTTAGCCCTGGACTAGTGGAAGCATATGACGTGAAATCGGCCTCTGCCTCGGATGACGATCACATGCTGTCCAAACGGGAACGACCACTGATTGCTCTCGAACTAACGCCCCTGGTACCCATCCGACGTGGTACAGCGATCGATATCAGTATCCGTTCTCCTCCTACTGAACGGTCGAAGGTATCATGGAGCAACAATATTATGTTCCGTTCCCGCAATGCAGATGAATGCGAGGTCTTGTATGGCCTCATAAACCAGGCGCGCACCACCAATCCTACCTACATAGCTTTGCAAAACGCCCGAGGGCCTTTCACGCAACAACCCGCTCCTCTAGAGCGCCCCTCCAAGAGTGGGGGTTTATTCGGCTGGCCACGTCGCAGGAAGAGCTACCGTGCGTCGAGCTCCCCTCGCTCACTTGCTGACAATTCCGAGAGTAGCGTTGGGACTATGAGTAGTGCTTTCTCGGCTTTAAAACGATTTGGTGCGGGGGGCAAGATGTTCAGCATTGCACGATCTTCAGTTACTTCTCGGAGTGGTCAAAAAGAAGATAGCTTATACTCAAGCTCTGCGGGTTCGGGAACAAACCATACATCCACTTCTGGAATTGGCCGGATAGCAGCTGCTATTAAAAACGTTGACGGTATTGGCCTTTCGAACGCAAAAATTAGGCTTTATATGCGTGAAACCCAGTCCAAATGGCGTGATATGGGTGCTGCTAGGCTCACTATTATGCCGGCAACCGCGGAACCTCGACGGTCAGAAACAGCTGCCGGTGGATCCAACGATACCAGTACTGGGACAGAAGGCGCTGAAGGAAGCTCACCCCCTTCTGGAGCTGCCTCTCCCCGGCGCACTATAGATTCTGAAAAGCGTATCCTCATCCGCGGCAAGACACGCGGTGAGGTTCTTCTTGATGTTTGCCTTCCTGAAAGTTCTTTCGAACGAGTAGCAAGGACAGGTATCGCCGTGTCAGTCTGGGAAGAGACTGAAGGTGGTGCCATGCCGAAGAAAGGCGGTGTTACCGGTGGCTCGTCTAAGATATACATGATCCAAATGAAGAGCGAAGCCGAGGCAGCATATACATTTGGCCTCGTTGGAAAACTCAGATACTAGATTTTGTTTTTTTTTTTTGAGACTCACATGCAACGTCATACATGTTGCAATCCTTTTTACGAATTCTCAGCTCTCCTTTGTTTGAATTTCCTTCCATCATTTACCCTGGTGTTTTGCCTCGAACCAATTGCATTTTGATTGATAGATATCCTGCATATCCATACCCCCTTCAGTTCTTTCGCTCTGTTTTTCAGATGTTGCTACATTTTTGTTTATGTGAGTTACGAGATCAGATGTCATCTGCATGTATGTATGTGCCTATGAGACAAGGAATGATTGATCGTTATCCTATTCTGTTAGAGATTTTCCCAAATATAGCATTATCTCCAGTTAAGACTTTCAACAGTGTCCTAACATCTTTCATAAACGAAGTGTTTCATCCAACAGCCTTGCGAAGGAAGGTAAGCAGAGATGCGTTTATGTCAGTTACTCCATCTAATTGAATAGATACATTATATCTATATGATAATGCCAAATACCGACATGAGCATATACAGTAAATCATCAAATCGAGGATACTCTATATTTAATCCGACAAAACAACCGCCATCGACGAATCAGTGTCCTTTGCCAACGCTGTGCTAGATTTCTTAAAAACGAAACTGATCCTATTATCCTCCTCTTTTAACATAGCAAAAAGCACGTCGTCATCAATAGCTTGTTGAACATCTTGCGTATCATCAATTGTGGTTGTTAGATGGCAGGGATCAATATGACAGTACTGAGACAGCGACTGTTGCATCTTATTCTTCTGCTTCTTAGATTTGGTGCTATTGATGCTTTTGGTCGTTCTAGACCCAGGGCGTGCCGCGCTATTCGCCTTAATCATGCGATCTTGCTTCTCTATGTCCAGCTTGGAAGCTTCAATGAGGGTCAGAACGTCCGGGAAGTCCTCCTCCACTTCCTCTGAGTCATTTACATCCGATATATTGCCTTGCCCGTCCGCCGGAGAACCAGCTCGAGACTCCGGGGTCGACACATTCTGTCCCCTACCCCCACAATCACAGCCTAGAAGCTCGTGCGTTTGACATTTGCTATCCTGGTCGAGACGAAAGAGGTCTTTTAGTTCGTCTCGAGAGAACTGGGCAGTGTTATCCTTGTGCTCCATGACGCTATCTGCGAGTCCGAGCTTCGTCACTTGGCGTTGCCATATCTTCTCTTCCAAGCTGCCCTTCAGGAGAATGCGGTATATTCGACAGTGTCGTTTTTGTCCGTCGCGATGGATTCGGGCCATGGCCTGGATGTCCGTGGCTGGGTTCCAGTCCACGTCGAACAAGATGAGGCGGCTGGCGCCTATCAGGTTCAGCCCCGTGCCTCCCGCCTTAGCGGATAGAAGAAATGCGAAGCAGCGGTTCGCTGGGAAGCGGTTGAAGTCTTCGACTAGCGATTGTCTTTTTTGCGCCGGAGTCGAGCCATCTAGTCGTAGAAATGGAAGTGATAATGAGGTTAGGAGCGTGGCTAACAGGTTGAGCGTGGATGTGTAGTTTGAAACGAGAACAACCTTTTCTGACGTTGAGGTATGCAGGATGTGTAGTAGTTGGTCTAGTACCCGGATTTTGGCGCTGGAGGATGGAGAAAAGTGTCGTAGGAGATTTGGAGGTAGAGAGGATAGTAAAGCTGCGATTGTTTCGCTGGGTGTCTCGTCCACATTTCTTGGGGAAAGCAATGAGGGGCTATTGCAGAGCTTCTTCAGGATGGTGATAAGCTGCAGAGCGCTCTCTGAGTTGCCAACGGCACATTGAAATACAGGTGAAGCGAGCACATTTTGATAAATATTCGCTTGAGTGGGCGTTGGGTCACAAAAAAGTATGTATTCCGACTTTGGTGGAAGGTAGCTCGCAAGAATGTCTGCGGTTCTCCGCAGCATAAACTGAGAGGTAAGTTCACGAAGCTCTTCGTTTCTGGCTTCACCCTTCTCAATATCTCTCCTTGTTGCCTCTGGCTGTCTGCTCTTCACAATAGGACCCTCGAACTCGCGTACGAATGCCTTGAAAGTTCCCAAAACTCCCGGATTAACCAGATCCACCGCCGCGAAGAATTCCTTCAGGTCGTTCTGGATCGGAGTACCCGAGAGAATCACTCTTTTAGTGGCATTCAGCGACTGTATCGCCTGTCCACTTTTGTTTTGAAGTGTTTTGAGTCTGTGGCCCTCATCCGCAATGATGATGTCGACCCCAGCTCCTTGCGCGAGACCTTCCTGCACAGTTCTTAGTTTTTCATAACCGACAATCATTATATTGTATGCTCTACCCCTTGTGAAATCAGTCAGTCGTTTTCGTTTGTCATCAAAGACAAATACGCCAATCCGCTCGTTCCCAAGCCATTTCCGGAACTCCTTCCTCCAGTTATTGATCAAAGTCACGGGGCACACGATAAGCGCTTTCTTAACTTCAGGGGGATTCTCATAAATTGGATTCTGTTTGAGCAAGGTCCATAGTAGCGTGATTGTCTGTAAGGTTTTACCCAAGCCCATATCGTCCGCTAAAATAGCACCTTGGCCATTGAATGATCGCATCCCCATGACACATTCATAGAGGAACTTGACTCCTTCACGCTGATGCGGCCGCAAGTGTTTGGCAAGGATAGGATCAACCACAACATCGACAACTCTTTTCCCCTTAGGCGCGGATGCTGGCCGTTTCATCACCAGTGCACCGGGCTGCTTGGGGTCATGACGAGGAACGGGCTCCTCGGCAGATTTCTGCGGGATAACAGTATTTTCCAACAGGGGTCTTTTGTATGCGCTAGATGTAGAGCTCGATTTCCTTGATGCGGGATTTGGAATTATCTGCATTTGGCCTTTCTCCAATTGATTCTCCTTCACATTCGATGTGCTAGTTTTGTTTCCCGACACAGGCACAAACCCTTTCTTCGGTGGCGCTACCGGCGGAGTTGGGCTAGGCTTTGTTTCGAGAAATTGCTTCCCCGACAGATACTCCTTCTTTGACATTTCCGAATCTACCTCGACTTCCTTTCCTCCGATCGAGAGCATGGTTCCAGGTTCAAGATGAGAGGTGTGCATGGCCCGGCCCATGTCCCTGCCCGAGACGTCCCGCAAATGAGCATAACCATTTCGGACTAATAGTATACCGTCACCATCCCATGTCTTGTTCTTTTTAGTGGTAGGTTTTCGCCTGGATATTGTCAGCTTTTTCTCCTTTCCCTGTTCCTTTCCTCTTCCTTTCCTCTTCCTTTTTAAGAACACGGTAGTGATGAGGTCGTACCATAAAACATTAAAATGCCGTTCTCCTGCAGACTCATCGTCCTTGACATTATCGCATACTGGTTCACCTATATTGCGCACTTGGACCAAAGGCTTCCTCTCAGATGGACCTACGCTACCCACGGTACGGTCTTGGTGAAGGCGCGGCCTCTTGGCTGGCGGGCCATGCTTATCCAGAGTATCGGTGGATAAATCTGACTTAGTATTAGGATCTTCCGTATTTTTCCTTATCAAAGGAGGCTTGAACGGTTTGAAGACCATGTCGTGTGGCCTTTAGATTTCGTTTTGGTAGCATTTCGTTCCTTTCAGTGGACGAGTGTCTTTACCCGTCAGACGCGGCACGGGCAAACGCGTAGTCACATGATTTACATAGAGGTTGTGTAGTAGAAGTAGTTTTGATTCTTCGCCTATGAATACTAGTACAGTGAATACTGTAGCGATCTAATTGAGATATATAATTACTGTCCTGGCTTGCAGCACCAGTCATTTCACTAAATTACTAAAATTCATCCGTACATGAAGCAAACGAAGATTATTACATGTCATTCAGAAGTAGGCCGACAGCCGTAAAATATGTCCGAATTAAATATGAAAAAAATATACATGTCGTAAGCGTCTATAGGCTGTAACGAAGGCGAGCTATCCATCAAGATATCCAGTATATTCGCTATCTCTGTTGAGCGTTCACCCTTCATAGAAGAGTAGTACTTATTTAGCGTCATCCATCAGTACCTTGTCTGTCAGAGGGATGAACTTCGGCCCTTCATAGGATTTCATCCGGAAGAGCCACCAGATAGTCACAAAAATTGTCAATCCTCCGGTCAGCAGGCTAGCGTAATTCATCGAAGCTGCGTCGGTGGGCAAAGCATACGGGAAGCAGAAGATCACGACAAAGGCGAGAATGTAGATGCAGGACAAGGCGTTAATGAGATAACCAATGCGCCCCATCCAGAAATGGCCTGGGGTGAATGTAGAACGACGAGTCAGAAGATGTGGAAGGATAGCGGCGCAGTAGGAAAGACTAGACAATTGCACGAAGCAGCCGACGAAAGCGTTGAAGGCGGTGGTGGAGCCGACATAGATACAGGCGAGGATCGTGACAATCACACCACAAACTAGAGTAGCATTGAAAGGGTTGTGCATACGGGTGTTAATGCGCGCAAGCCAGCCGGAGAATGGAGTCGCTTTGTCGCGGGAAATGGTCCACAGAGTACGACCAGCAGTGATATAGCAGCCGGCGCATGTAATAACGGTTGGGAGAAAAGCCACAATGAGTAAACCAAGGGCTCCACCCCTAGACCCCGTCGCCTGATAGTAGATTTCGGCTAGAGGGAAACCGTAGACGCTTGAGATAACTGCATCTAGATCAGTAATCGAATAGAACACTGCTATCATGTAGAGGATGCCGGTAATAAAGCCGACTGTCATTTGGGCGAGGACTGCTTTGGGGATGTTCCGACTCGGTCTGCCAGTTTATTAGGGACTTGCGCGCAAGTATGGGGTTTTTTATGGTAAATACCTGGGGATCTCCTCTGCAAGATGGGTCGAGCAGTCGGGCGTACCCACACTGTAAGCACCATTGAGCATTCCCGCAACGAAGACAAAGCCCTCGCTAGAATATCCGGTACCATTTTGCCATGTACGCCATACGTCCGAATTTGATGCGTAGCCAGTACCATTCACATGGGGCATGACAGCACACACAATGATTGTGATAAACACACCCGCCAGGATGAAGAACATTCCAAGGTTGCCGATATGGGGGAGCATCCGGTTCATGAAAAGGACGATGGAGCAGCAAAGCCATGTACAGATAATAAAGCTGACGAATATGTGCCACGACTGGGGCACAAATCCGGGATGCATCAGGGCGTACATCGAAACAGTCTGCTGTCCCAAAATAGCAGACATCGAAGCAGCGCCAAGGATCCAGGCCAGACAGTTCCAAAAGCCAGCGAAAAACCCGCACGCACGGCCATACTTTCCTGCCGTGATAGAGGCCCAGTGGTACACTTAATTGATATTAGCGAAACTATGCGGAATCGAGCGACATAAGATCACTGTTAAACGTACCACCACTAGATGAAGGCATTCCCGATGCTAGTTCCGCGATGGAGGCCGCCACTAACCAGTAGCAGACCGACACGGCAATGCTAATATTCTTGTTAGTGTTGAATGATCGGTAATAGCAATAGTGAGGCTTATCGTACAATTCATAAATAACACCCGATGGCCCTCCATTACTCAGAGCAGTGACCTAACTCGATCATCAGCTGGGATGTCCCTCTTTTTCCTCTTTGCAGTGGCGATGCTGTATAACATACCACACTGCCTCCTTGAGCGATCCATGTGTTTCCAGTCGTAACAGCCACGGCACAAATACTTAACAAACTGAAGTTCCGGTCGAGTTCCTGACGATGTCCGGATGCATTAATCAATTCTCCGGGTGACTGGTCCTCCGCGGCCAACTCCATAGCTCCCGCTTTTTTGGCTCGAGCCCCTCCGCAGCTGCCATCGTCGAAGATAACACCACCACTTGAATGACGTGGGTTTAGGGAGAAAAGTAAGTTATTAGATAAAGTAAATCTGAGTCGAAGAAAGAGAAGACGTGGGAGAATGGAAAGGGTGGATGGAGGTGTCTTAAGGGAAGAAAATCGCAAGGACGTGGGGCGACAACGGAATCTCTTTATGGTTTGAAATGAGCGACTAGGGTAACGATGGGATTTAGTTAGAAAGATTGACCGGACATTGCTTTTGAATTATCACTAGTAAATAGTGGGTTAGAGACAAAGATACTGAGCGAAGAAAAAAAATATGAAGGATATGATTCTGGTGTGAGTCTAAAGGTTTATACACTGAATCTGGCGACCTAGTACTTAGAGGACTAAGAGCGGGTTGGAGGACCACCGGACACTTCAGTCATGCCTAGCAAATCATCGATGTAACCACCCTCCTTGGTGACCAGTAGCCAGTAGTACTAATAAAGTGGGTCGGGGGAAACGTGCTGGTTGGATGCTTGAGAGCAGGGGGTGCCGGGGGACCAGGCTGAGTGTCTTTACCTGAAGGGGGAGCTTCAGCAGATGGGCAAACCTTTTCAGATCATCTCCCGCAAGGCAGACGATCCTACGTACGTGCTTTAAGAAATAGGATTCCTTTTCCCCTTCTAAGGCTGAGATCGAGTTTCAGATAATACTTGGATATTATGAATCTCCCCACTTCGATGGTCTTCAAAGGATATCGCAACCTTCCCATGCAAGTAGTAATTAATGTATGCTGTGTACATCAGACCATACTCCGTATCCCGGCGGCCGGTTAAGTGATTAGGAGTGGAAATGTTACTAGAGATTTAGTACCTACTAACTAGGTATGAAGTCCATTGCTTATTAAAAGAAAATACTGAAGGCAACTCCTAAAAACTTGAACGATACTACCGTAGCAGGGTCCCAAACTCTCTCTCACCTTCATCGTTTCCTTGTAGGTCTTTGGACTATTGATTGGTAACCAAGGTAAAGGAGTTTAGTTCGAGGTGGTGGTATTAGTTAAGCGGAAACAAAAAAAAGGCGAGATAATGGTTCCAGACATACAAAAAATGCACAACAAGGCTTGACGGCGAGTAAGTTAACACGGGGAACGGGAGAGACACAGACATTGTTCCACTTCCCCCTTGCCACCAAGAAAGTCTATTTTTTGGAGCCTAACTTTATTTAGGGACCGGGGCCAATGACACGGGGCCCAGCGAAACCGTCCATGTCTTAATCTGGCGATTACGCGCAGTCCACTTATCTCCCGAATTATTCATTTTCATTGCAAATTATCCCTCCACTCTTATTGACGCTCCCAGTATGGATCTCATTGCCATTGTACCTACATAATGACAATTATTCAATTGTTAATTTACGGTGCCATGTTTTATTTCTCTTCTCCCCTCCCTCTTCGACTACTGAAATTAAATGGCAAGAGCATGTCTATCTTTTACGTTCCTTCGAGAACATCTAAACACTCGCTCTACCGTTAATTTCTCTACTGCCAATTCCGGAGACTGACTTCCATGTCAGATGTTCGCTCAGAGAAACACCTTTTCTATAACTGTACACACGAGGTAAGTGAAACAAGGCTGGTTTGGCGTTCATACTAACAGCGAGTCAGTGATTTGGTCGAGGCCTCGTCGGCTTCTCCGGGGCTTCCGGAATCAACCTAGATATGAAGGTATTAAGAACCTAAAGCGCCTAAAGGGGGCTTTTCCCTCTGATAGCGTAGACCGATACTTTGTGGTCCGTGGTTTTCCACTATTAATAGAGAGAAGAGAAATCGGATGACACTTCTCTAGTGGAAGACTTCATCTTAATTAATATACGCAGAGAAGATTCTGTGCGAATTATAACGCAAGTTGAGGTGGCTGAGTGACAGGGATCGGGCCTCTAGTGCTCCCAGTCCAAAGTCAATTAAGAAACAAGGAAGACAAAGAACAAAGTTTATCTCCGATCCTTCCGTTCGGGTGTCTCGAACAGAGACTAAGATGTCACCGATGCAGCCTCGAACTATACTAGTATAAAATATGCGTGATTTTGGCTTCTGATATGAGATGCATAGTTTCGTCCACAGCACAATTTTTAGTCCTACTAGGAAAAGAAGTAGTAGTTAATAGTACGGTACTGGATAGTGGGAACAAGCCTGATATCAGCATGTTATCGGCCAGGCTCCAGAAGGTTAACTACTAAGGAACTGAGGTACAAAGATTCTGGTCCTCAATGGGCTTAGGCCAAAATTAACTTGGGACTAGTCAGACCCACTTGACGACACCGTCCCCAATCCATGCCCTGTGAGTTGTCATCCACTGTAATTACACTTTGCGTTGCACGTCCAACTGCACGTTGCTTTATACCATGAGAATCCAGTTCCTCTTGAACACTATTACCCACATTACTAAGGAAAAATCTTTTTCAGCTTGCCAAGTACGGAGTATGTTAATAAAAAAAGCGTTGCCTTCGTATCATGATTTGTCAACAAGACCAGCTAACTAATAATTGCTGTGGACTGAATATTACCCAGGCGTACGCTATACAATGGTTGGTTAGATTAATGGTGCGACCAACTGTACCTATCCGAGTCCCCTTCCAAGCCTCCCTAGGTACGAGAATTTATTACTCCAATTGCCTTCGGGGTAAAAGGATGGCATCGGGGTCCATTAAACCAAATAAGGTAGCAAGCACGACTGGCCGGCCGGCCTTGTGTGACATGAACTCAGTTCCTAAAGCAAATGGTCCCACAGCCGATGGTGGTGTGGATGTGCTGTGTCTTTCCCTCTTTGGGCCTTCTGGTCGATTCTGGTTCGCCTATGAGCTCACAATAATCCTCCCATCACACTGGAACGAACATGGAACGCCATACTTTTCGGTCTTTCCTCCAGTTCCATTTCCATTCTATAGCAATCGTACCTTGATTCTGTAATCTCACCAAGTCAAGGCTGCCGGCTGATCCTTGCAGCCACACACTTCCCCTGGCAAATGTGCCCAATTATACAAAGCTTATCGCAAAAATGTCGGTGCCTCCCCCTCATATATCGACAGGACCTCCTTTAGTCCCTTGCATGGATCTGTTCGGAGTGAATGCCAGTTAACCTATCATTCCCTGCGCTTACAGGTTGCTCTCCGAAAACATGTCAAGCTTCAGTCCAGAGTTTACAAAAAGCTTCGCTCGGGAAACATGGACTCTCTATGCAGTAGGGATGCTGGGTGTTTGCCTACGATTGTAAGTTGTCCTTCAACCGAGAAACAGAATTCTTATATCCCCGTTACTCTAGTTTGACCGTGCTCTGATCCCATACCCCCTTATAGCGTAGCTCGAATACGTCGTTTAGGAATCCGAAATCTCCAGACAGATGATTACATGATGGTCTTCGCTATCATCTGGTATACGATCCTATGTGTTTCACTGAACGAAGTCGTCATCGTGGGGGGTTCGAACTTGATGAGTGAAGAAGATATTAAAAACTTGACTCCGGGACTTAAAGCCGATCGTGTGAGAGGAAGTAAATGGGTCTTTGTCTCAGAACACTCATTTGTTCTCGCGGTATGGGCGATGAAGGCCTGTATGCTCATCATCTATGCACGTATAACGTGAGTAGCTTACAGCCAATGTCGACGCGCGTGATCTATTGACTCTATTTTTTAGGGAGGGGTTGCGGCAGAGGAAATGGGTTAATTATCTCGCCGTATATGTCGGCCTCGGTTTTGTTGGTGTTGAATTGTCTCTGTTCTTGATTTGCCGACCCTTATCGATGTATTGGGCTGTGCCTACATCCTGTGAGTTGTTGACCCTCTTGGCATCACTAGCAAAGCAATAACCTGACTGTCTATAATAGATCAATGTTCAAGCTACCAGTACTACGAAATTATCCAAGGATGTATATCGATTTCCGCAGACATTCTGACGCTCCTTATCGGGCTGCCACTTCTGCTGCAAGTACGCGTGCCCCTCAAGCAGAAGCTGATACTTGTGGTTATATTCGGCATGGGAATTTTTGTTATTGTCGCAGCAGTCCTGACAAAGGTTTACTGTCTCGTCCCGTCGCTCATCTCATACGTCTACATGAATTGGTACTTCCGAGAAGCAACCGTGGCAGTTCTTGTCACCAACCTACCACTCATCTGGTCTCTCCTTCGCGATGTATTCCCAGCCCTCAAAAGCTGGACAGGGGGATCCAAGCGAGCCACTGATCGGTATCGGTCTGGTCCGTGGACCAGCAAAGCCTCAGAGTACGGCCGGCGTTATGGACCGTCGAGTCAGCTACGCTCAGGCGATTTTAGCATGCATGATTACAACCGAAGCATCGCTACACCTCACAAGCCGGCTTCTGACGTTAGCATACAAGCGAGTGACGATCGGGATGTGAGCGACGATGGCTCCGACAGAGCTCTGAGAATTCGGCAGGACGTTACTGTCACGGTGGAGCGCGAATCCCGGCCTCCCGAATTTTGGGGATCACATCATACCAAGACCGAAAGTCTGAACGGGGTCCATCAACCGCAGCCATGAAGCATACGATTTTTAGCCTAGTACTCTTTTTTTTTAAGAAAAAAGGAAAGAAAGAAAGAAAGAAAATAATGCTACTTCTGTATATAATACTATTTCTTCCACTCCTTTTGTTTCTTTCTTTCTTTCATTCTGTTTAGGTTGCATTCTGTTACCTGTATATAGCCACATTTGTTATCCACTACGTTATTTTAAAAATCTGGGGAGGGGCTCTGTGTTAAGTTATAGTTAGGTAATATACATAGAAATACTACTCCATATGAAGCAGCCTAAACGCACATCATTCTATGATCATCGGGGGGTGGGGGAAATAATTGTCCCAAGAGGGTATCAAGAACGTACGACCACGGTTCTCAAGTGGACGTTATTGACTCTTGTGGGTCGACACGGATATACGGATGTACAGGAAATACTTACCCCCAATAATGCTCATGAAGGCAAATCGCCATGGGTCCTATAACCAGAGTTGCGAATGTGCAACCAGGGGAGTGGAAGAATTTTGTCCACACAATTGGATGCCCATTTTTTACTCAAGCTTATCGTTATCTCCGTCCCGAAAATACCACGGACTTTAACCGCAGATCTCCCGGTCCCTCTCTATCACGTGAGTGGGGCCCTCCATACGGCCTATTACCGTACCTCTGGATACTTTCACCTTTGGTCGGCCTTGTATTGCGTTTCCACAGTACCCCTCAACCTCGGGTGAGAGTCTTGCCGAGTGCCGGCTTTTGTCCGCTCTAGGTTGTTCTGTTTCCATACCTACTAAATCTTTCACATCCCAAAAAGAGATCTCACCAATAAGAGGAAATTGAAGACACGCACACTACTTGTGCTCCACAGGAGACCTCGAGCTATTCCAAGTTCTGTGCCACAGGATTTCTTGTCTTCATACAATTCACGCGATCAACATTGGGGCTGAACTCCCCTGCTTAATGCATATAACATGCTGCAGAATTCCAGATCTTCAAAGCTTAAAGTGGCTGGTTGGAAGTCTCCTACCTTTCAGCTTGAGTTTAGCTTGAGTTTAAAAAGGGGAAAGAAAAAGCAGGCACGGATACTAGCCGGGATTTCTCATCGGCGACTTGTCATCGATTGTAGTAACCTTGGGTTGTGCCGCAATACCCAGCTGACAAAGTTAAACAAAAAGCCTCTCGGCAACCAAAGTAAAATATGCGTGTCCTGTTCCACGGCTGTATGGGGTATACTCGACATTGGTGCATACTCCGACGTAGAGCACGTCGAGGTCCCACCGGCCTTCAGTGCCTAAGAGTGATCACATATCATCCTGCCCACGGTTGGTCATGTTAGTCCCCACTCGGCAAATGACTGTTTTCGGGAAAGGATCGCAGTTTGTCTCCAAATCACTTTCGCTGGTTCAGTGTTCAGCTCCATTACCCTTTCCACGGATCATGTCGAGCCTGGTGGGAGAAGTATATGGCGAGAATTACCTGTGTCGTGCCATAATGCTCCCTACTCCCATTAACGGAACGTTCTAAGATCTACAGTACAAGTCGGGAGTTTGCCGAGTCAGCTCACCTCCCGAGAATGCAGAACAAAACAATGGAGAATCCAGAGGTCGGTGTGTGTATGTACTTGCAGTCTCCAGCGGGTGGTGACCGGTGGAGTAGCATGCCGTGTATACTTCATTATGCAAAGAGGCGGATTGATATCAAATCAAGCCAAGCAATCGTGCTTGTTGAATACGAGATACTTACATATTTCATTCAAGTTCTCCTCTAGCGTTTCGTTAAGATTTCTATTTCAGTCATGGAAGGATTACAGACTGCTCGAGCTCGTTTTATACTACTACAACTACTCTAAATGCCCGCCGTTGATACTATAGATGCGCGGAAGCTTGACTATAGCTGATAGACTGTCACTCTCGTCTACATCATGCAGGAATACTTCAGGAATGACGGAGCAGACTACGCAAATGTCGCTTGTCATATAGTAATCGTCTTTGCCCTTCGTAGTAACCTTCCCATGACGAAACGGTTGAAGCGACGCCAGTCTCCCATCTATGTAGAGCTTCTGCGCCCAAAAGAGGAGTTGCATTCCTGTTATACCTTATAGTGAGGGTTGCTAATCACAGTACCTTCCCCGTTGCGGCCAATGAGCTCCCCTGAAGATGCAGAGACTGTACTGCGAAGTACAGCATACTTCGCTTGCCATCAACGATTCAGACCTCAGTAATTTTCAAGGACCCAATTGTCACTATCTAAAGGGAAGTCAAACAAATAACTCATGATCTCCTAATTAGCGTACCTTAGATCGAAACGGAGAATGAGCCTTTTTAGGGCTGTCGTTTTAATCAAAATCGTCGTAATGCCAATATACCCAAAATGACTGTTCCTGACTTGGCAAGATTGGTCTATAACCAGCTCACTGTTTGAATTTCGAGAAAATCTATCTGAAACTCCATGGGTAGGTATTAGTGCGAGTCAGTGTTAAGCCCAACGAACTCTGTTGGCGACGAACTGGTGTTTGGAGGGGCCATTTTCTCCACCAGTGATGCCACAGCTGCAACGGAGCGATTCCAGATTACACTCAATGCTACGTACTCCTTTTCTACGGTGGAGCGCGCCGTTGTATCGCAGCATAGCATGAATCTAGCTAAATGTTGACATAGTCTAGGCCGCTTCTATAGTTAACAGGAACTAAAACATTTAGTGCGGACGCGGTCAAAGTCAATGATATTGCCAAGAACAGCACCGAGGACTAAGAGTAGTCTCGACTTGATGCCATTGCGCATCGCCCGTTAGGGTACGGTAGGGTTTGTTTCAATTTGAGTGGTAAGCTGGTTACATGTATGAGACTTCAAACTACGCTCTGCCGAATCCTCGTCGGCAGCCAGCCGATATACGAACAAACAAACACAGTAGATTTACAGACAATTACCGTGAGAACTTGCGTTTTCTAAATCCGCAGAATTCAAATCATAAATCAAATAATGATAATCATCATATTGGAAATAACAGAAGTCCGTTAACGCACACGTGACTGCCCCGCGGCCTCGTAGATTTATTGATTCCCAGCGTCAACTTGTCAATCTGTCAATCAGCGTAGACACGTGGTATACCTTGTCTATATCCATCCCCGTTATTTCATTTGAGCCAACTATTGAACCCTGGAGTATAAACATCACTCGGTATGTCTTTCCTGGTCTGATGTCAGCCGCGGCAGTAGTAGCTAATCTGACTAGTTCATAATACCATAAACCCACGGCCTCCTTATCGTGACAGCTGCAGACTAAACGGTATGTCGGTGCAGCCTTTGGCATATCCCGCCTTCCTGGGCTTGGAAAGCCTCCATGTCTTCATCACCGGTGCCGCTGGTGGAATCGGAAAACAAGCAGTGCGAGAATTCTTAGGTACGTTACCGTTGACTGATGTAACTGTGATATTCTCGATTGAGATATGCAGACTGCTTTATTTACCTTGGTCGCACTCCAGCACAAAGAGGACCACAAGTAAGCTGTTGTATTACTTAAATATGGCGATTGAGAATCTACATTACGCGATTGTATACTACCTCCATTACACCATGCCTTCTGACGGTAGAAGCTGGAGAGGTGGATAGTCTAATTCCCATCATTGCGTTCCACATCTCATGCATTTGTGTTCTTTCTTCTTTTTTTTAATGAATGGCACATTCCATGATCTAACATAATATTTATATAGATCAGGGGTGCAAAGTGACAGCACTGGACATCCAAGCCTTGGAGGTTTCTGATATACAAGGGGAGCCCTACTCCCGGCTACACGTCCTGAAAGGTGATATCACGGACGAAGAATCCGTCCAATCTAATATTGCGCAGGCCAGCAAACGATTCGGGCCTATCAACATTTTGATCGCAAATGCAGGTATCACAGATGAAAGCAAAGACTATCCTATCTGGGAATTGCCAGTAGAGACCTGGGACCAGACATACCTTGTCAATGTCCGAGGAACATTCCTGACAATCAAGCATTTCTTGCGAGCAGCACGTGCATCTCAACAGACCCTTGGTAAAGAACTGGATAACCTAGCTATCGTAGTAACGGGAAGCGAAACGGGAAAGTTTGGCCAGGAAGGCCATGCCGAGTACGCATCTGGGAAATCTGCCTTGCAGTACGGCTTGATCCGCAGTGTGAAGAATGAAATCGTTCGCCTCAATAGCAAGGCCCGAATCAATGCTGTTGCGCCTGGATGGGTAGATACACCCTTGATAGAAGGAAGGCTCGACGACCCGAAGGAGATGTGGGCAGAAGCCCAGGCTACGTATGATTCTCACGTTCAATCCCCTACTGCCGCGCCTCATGGATCCTCGCTAACTAGAGTAGTGTACCTCTAAAGAAAATCGCAAGGCCGGAGGACGTAGCCCGTACAATGGCTTTCCTGGCCTCTCACCGCGCGGCGGGACACATATCAGGACAGTGCTTAAGTGTCGACGGAGGAATGGAAGGTCGCCTGATCTGGAAGGAGAACGAAGCCGTCAAAAAGACAGAGGACCAAGTCGCTCACCCCAAGTCGAGTACAGTCCAATTAATTCCAAGGGTTGTATCAAAACCAAAGCGGAACAAAATCCGGATAGCCATTTCCATTGACCTAGACGCGGTATCTGGATGGCTAGGAACAGGTAAGCTATCTTTTCCATCTTTAAACGGTCTACAAACGCTGAACAAACCCCTACAACGATCAGGTCAGCACCCCGACAACATCCTCGCAGACTACTCCTCCGGGTTCTTCGCCGCCAAAGTTGGCGTCCCCCGTCTCCTACGGATGCTCAAAAAGCTCGACCTAGCCGATCGTTGCACCTGGTTCATCCCGGGCCACTCCGCCGAGAGCTTCCCAGAGGAAGTGCAACAGGTAGTCGAGTCAGGCTGCGAGATAGGACTTCACGGCTACGCCCACGAAGGAGCATACCAACTGACAGTGGAACAAGAACGGGACGTGCTGACGCGGTGTATCGACATTGCAACCAGACTAACAGGGAAGAAGCCCGTCGGATACCGCGCACCTCTATACCAACTGCGCGAGTCCACATTAGACCTACTAGAAGAGTACGGATTCGAATACGGTGAGAGAGTTCCTCCCTTTCCACCCCGACAGTCCCACCATTCTAACTTAATCCAAAAACAGACGCTTCCCTAACAGACCACGACTGCCACCCTTTCTTCGCCCCCAAACGTCCGCCCCTCCAACCCATCAATTTCTCCCTCCCCGCCTCGACCTGGATGCACCCCATCCCACCTACAACAGAAGACCGCCGGCCCCTTGTCTGCGTCCCCTGTAATTGGTACATGGAAGATATGACCCCCATGCAGTACCTTCCTCATACGCACAACTCACACGGCTATACCGATGTCCGCGTGGTCGAGAACCTCTGGCGGGATCGGTTCCTGTGGATTCGCGAGAATGAGGACGAGCCTATCTTTCCCGTCCTGATGCACCCTGATACCAGTGGGATGGCGCATGTCATTGGGATGTTGGAGCGGCTGTTGACATGGTTGAAGGGGTGGGGGGATGAAGTTGAGTTTTGTCAGACGGGGGAGATTGCGAGCTGGTTTAAGATAAAGGAGTTAGAGAGAAGTGGGAATTCGTCAGTTGTATAGGTATAGATACATTAATACTTTTTTTTCTGAAGTTTAGAACATCTACGATGATTACCATTTGGAAGCATTGATTGGAATGTCAATACCGTTTGTATATTCAATTTAAAGTATAGAATAAAATTATTTGATTGATACATCCAGGTAATTCAGCTGAATCTATTATTAAGGCACATCGTTTCAAGGCTGTGTACAAAGTGCATATAATATGTCCAAGATAAGAAATATCGACAACAAACGCCAGTATCCATATTCAGGCCAGAGGGAAAATTAAGTCAAGTTATCATCATCAGTCATCATTCCATGTCTTCAAAAGCATACACCCCCTTTTTATTATTTGCTGATAATCCTTATTTTTTCGGCTAATTTACTCGTAGAGATCCATGTCACCACTGCCGTCTTCCATCTCGGCTATGGCTTCATCTTCACTATCGAGCATATCTTGATCTTCGTCAACCGGGATCTCATGATTCGGCAAGACGTCGATACGACCATCGCGCATGATAACGCGAGCCACCTCGCCATCGAGGATGCTTCCACGGAGGATAAGAATAGCGAGGCGGTTAAGGACTTCACGCTCGATGATCCGAGCCAAAGGCCGAGCGCCATATGCGGGCGAATAGCCTGCGTCGCCGAGGTAGTCTTTGACCTCATCTGTACATTCGATGGTGACGTTTTTGTTGTTTTGCTCCAAGCGCTTCTGAACTTCGTCCAGACGGAGATCGACGATCTTGCGGATTTCCTTTTTCGTGAGGCGATTGAAGATGACGGTGCTAGAGATACGGTTGAGGAATTCGGGAAGGAAGTAGTCACGGAGAGCACCCATGACCAATTCACGAGTTTGAGGGTCGATCCGTCCATCCTTGGTGCTGGGACGAGACAGGAATTCGGCACCCAGGTTGGATGTCATGACAACGATGCAGTTCTTCGCATCGACAATTCTGCCTTGACCATCTGTGACACGTCCGTCGTCCATCAGCTGGAGGAGGACGGTGAGAACCTCTTTGGCTGCCTTTTCAACTTCATCAAAGAGGAGAATGGAGAACGGGCGTCGCCGGAGGCTTTCGGTCAGCTGGCCACCAGCATCATGTCCGACATATCCCGGAGGTGCACCAATCATACGGCTCAAAGAGTGGCGTTCCTGGTATTCAGACATATCGAATCGAATCATAGCCTTGGGGTCATCGAAGAGGAACTCCGCAAGAGCCTTCGTAAGCAAGGTCTTACCAGTTCCAGATGGACCACAGAAGAGGAAACTTGGCGGCGAGTTGGGGTTGCTGAGGCCAGATCGTTGGAGTCGGATTGCATTCGATACGGAGGTCACAGCCTCCTTCTGGCCGACGACTAACTTGGCGAGGTGTTTCTCCATATTCAATAACTTGTCCTTCTCAGTGGTCTTAAGTCTGGTGACAGGAATACCAGTCCACCGGGCAACAATCTCATTGATCTGATCGGGGCCGACAGCGTCAGCGAGCAGTGTCTCTCCAGCGTCTCCGGAGCGAGCACGCCGTTCTGCATCCGCTTTTGCGCGATCTTCCTCGAGCCTTTCGATCAGAGCTTTGGTCTCCGGAATAGCATAGTACTCCAAGTCAGCAGCGGTTACAGTATCTCCGGACCGCTCTGCCTCGTCTCTCTTGACTTTGAGAGAGTCGAGCTTGATCTTGGCATCCTGAATGGCTTTGCTGCGCTTCTTCTCGCTTTCGTATTTCTCACGCAGCGGGCGCAGTTCCTCGGTAACATTGGCTGCCTCCTGCTTAGCTGCCTCCAAGCGAGCTCTAGATGCGTCGTCTTTCTCGCGCTCAAGGGCATGGATTTCAATTTGCAGCTGTCGGAGCTTTCTCTCCAAGTTATCCAGGGCCTCGGGCTCGGACTCGCGTGTCACTCTAACAGCGGCGGCAGCTTCGTCGATAAGATCGACTGCGGAGTCGGGAAGACGACGAGCGGTCAGGTACCGCGAAGCCAGGGTGGCTGCGGAAACAATGGCACCGTCGAGAATGTTGACACCATGGTGCACTTCGTACTTCTCCTTTAAACCACGAAGGATAGAGATAGTCTCGTTAACAGAAGGCTCCTTCACCAAGACCTGTTGGAAACGTCGTTCAAACGCCTGGTCCTTCTCAATATATTTCCGATATTCGCCTAGTGTCGTGGCACCGATACAGTGCAGTTGGCCGCGAGCCAACATCGGCTTCAGAAGATTAGCGGCATCCATGCCACCCTCACCGCTGGAGCCTGCACCCATGAGAAGGTGGATTTCGTCGACAAATAGAACGATCATTTCCTTAGACTCTTCGATCTCTTTGAGGACTCCCTTCATTCTTTCTTCGAACTCACCCCTGTACTTGCTTCCTGCAACCAGTGAGCCGACGTCAAGTGAAAGCAACTTGCATTGAGCCAAGTTGGCCGGGATATCGGCATTCACGATTCGGCGAGCTAACCCCTCCACAATGGTGGTTTTTCCGACACCAGGCTCACCGATGAGCACTGGGTTGTTTTTCGTTCGGCGACTGAGGATACGAATCACTCGACGAATTTCTTCCTCACGGCCAATGACAGGATCGATCTTTCCCTCTCTTGCCAGGGCCGTCATATCAATGGTGAACTTCTTGAGGTTCTCATTCTCGCTTTCTGAATCCGCTGTCTTGGAATCTACTCTCCTCGTACCGCGAATTTGCTGAACGGCAGAGTCTAGTAACTTGACGTTGGGAATGTTGGCATCTGCCAATGCTCGCTGGACCTGAGAGTCCTGAGCGACAGACACAATCAAATGGTCGATAGCGACGAAGCTGTCCTTCTGGGTTTTGGATAACTCGCTAGCTGACCGGATAACCTTGGCTAGTGCTGGAGAGACACTAACGGACTCAGGTGGAGGATCTTGGCTTGGGCAACGGACCAGGATCTTCATGAGAGAGCGTTCGAGGAGCTGAGGGTCGCCATGGGCGCGTTCAATGACTTGGCGGAAGAGAGGGGCGGAGGCGGAATCGTGTGAGGGGTGCGCCGGAACTTGCTGGTCTTTTGATTCATCTAAGGAAGGATTTAAGAGGGCAACTGCGAGGTGAACAGGGAGTATCTGAGAATGGGAGTATTGTTCAGCCAAACTGCTGGAATCCAGCAGGGCCTTGTTAGCTCTGTCTGTGAATTGAGCACCGTTCATGGTGAAACGGGTTGATCAGTTGTGTGTGTTCGAATATATGCAAAGTTAGTTAAGGCGGTTGAGGTGACTAAGAGAAATAGAAAAAGTTGATTTAACTATTATTATAGTTATCTGTATGATTGATAAAAAAAGGGGGAAGGATGCTGGTGGTTGGAATTCATGGATGTCTATATAGCTTGGTGTTGGGCATCCTTTTACCTTCTAGGCCCTCCATGACGACACTAGGGACTTCCACCGCCTTCCAGAAGCACCTATGAAAAGGAGGGGTGAGTTCTTGGTCACTGACGTCACGTGGCGTGGTGGCCTGATTGAACGGGCGACTGTCAGCTACTCTTCAACACACATGTCCTGTGTCAACTGGACAATTCTATATACTATGACAGTACGGAGTACGGAGTATGTACATATTGCACGTGCTATGCTTAAGACTCAGTACAGCACTTTGTAGTACATCTTCTAATATGCAACTGCATAGCTTCCTACAAGTACCTTGAACTAGTTACGCTAGTCTGTACTAGTAGTTGCCTGAATGCCTGAATGCCTTCACTGCCTGGCAGCCTGAGATCAATCTACGCAGTACTCTACCAGTACGATGGTACATCAGCGTTACTTGTCAGTACACAGTATGGTACTGGAGCTTCCTACCTTGTTCAGTATTTCCGAGTACCTCCAAGTCCCCACCCACTCCATATAGGCCAATGATCTGCCGGACCGATTATCAACCGGCGACGATGATTGGAGTAGCGGTCGCTGGGTCAACTTCCGACGGTCGAGTCTCGAGTTTCTGCCCATCTAACTTAAAACCTTGATTGTCCCTCAGCTTTTCTTACCCCCACGATGGGATGAATCGTGATCCGATTGAATGCGATTGAACCGTCCAACAAGGAGAGAAAGTACTATACCGCGTTCGGTCAAGATAGGGACACTGGATCACCTGCATTGGCACGATAACTTAAAATATAACCAATGCCGTCCGACCGCTGGTGCCATGAACGGTCAATATGGACCGCGATCGATCTCCATTGGATGTTTCAGACGCATCTGCCCTTGGAAACTAAGGTTACTAGTCCATGACACATCATGACAACGGACGAGAATTCAGTCGGCATGTTTTCCCATCACCATGGACGCCTTGCGTGGTCTGCACGATGCGCGAAGAACTCTTCTCATAATACATAATGGTAATGAGAATAGTTTTATTATCCGCGGCATTTTTTTTCTCTCTCTCTCTCTCTTAACATCTCTTCTCTTCCCTTTGAATTTTGTTTGTTTTATTTTTCAATTTTGTTTCTAGACTGAGAGATTTTCGGGTCTAGTCCGTCCATACATACTAATCAATGAACATCCCTCATCTGGCTCAATCTCGATTTTTTTTAGTTTATTATTTATGTTATTTTTTCGACTTTTCCTCTTAACCGCCTTGATTTGTATATTAACTCCACGACGTTAAGATCGTCGACTCTCGTTCCTTTTTCTTTCTTTCATCCCACGTTTTTCCCTAACAATCCCCTGTCCTTTCCCTTTCTCTCGAGTTTTTTTTATCTTCCATCCGCCTCGTCATGACGTCAAAAGTGGGCACGGCCCAAGTTGCCCTGGATTTTTGACGGATGGGATGACTTCAGGCAGCCGACTGTTAGCATATCGTCCCGAGGCATGATTGACTATCCTTGGAACCTTGATCCCCTCCGGTACGTAAGTACTAGCCCGTCCTTGCATCTTGCCTGTCCACTTTTTTCCTCGCTCAGCGCAGGAGCCTCGTTATGCGCCCGTGGTTCAGGAACTGGAGTCCACTTCGTGTCTTGTCTAGACCCTAAGTGCGCCCCTCGGCGCAGGGGATTCGATGAGAAAGGAAGGCAATGCGGCGGAGCATCTGGTAGATCGTAATCCGAATTATCCTAGAGAGGGGACGTTTACCTTGTGGAGGTACTATCATAACAGCTATATCCATACTACTTCTGACTACCCTGCACCGGTGTCAAAATCTGTGATCGGAGAGACCACCTGGTTTGTCCAAGTGGATGTGAATTAGTATCTTAATCGCTGTTTCATTTGGGAAATAGTCGTCAAGCTAAATCTGCAAGTTATCATGCTGCTTCTCCTTCGGTTTGCCATCCATGTCGTAGTCTCTCGTTGCACTTGCTTCTTGGGGAATAATCCTCAGGCGTAGTTTACTTTGTGATAGCATCTCTACTAATCAGAATCATGGAAATTCATTTTGATTTTATTTTAGTATCCTTCGTCAGTGGCTACCATCGTATATTTTTCGATTTTATTTTTGAATTTCTCTTTTCTTATTCTGGGCCCCCTCATCCATCCAAACCCAGCGGCCCTATGAAAATCTATAAGAACCCACTCGTTCCTATCTTTCGTTCCCTAGTTCCAGTTTTTTTTCTTTTATCGTGTTCAGTCTCAGTTCCTTATCGACCTGAGTCAGTACTGATCTGGAAACATCTTCTCTCCATTCCCCATACCTACTGAATTCTCTTCATCGCTTTCTCTTCCGGTATATTGCCTCCCGGATCATCCCCCCATTCTGTGTAAGATTTCAACCAAAGAAGACCAGATATCAGTAGCTACGCCTGTGGTGAAAATCCCTGGCGGTTGGTGTACACTCCATATTGCTCAGAGCCCTTATTTGAATCGTTTCACCGCCATTCAAATAGATAGTGTCTGTCGCAGATACAGACTATTGCAAAGATGTCGCAGAAACCCATCTTTGTCGCTACTCACCCGCGCGCATGCTCAACAGCATTTGAACGAGTAAGATAAATCCCTTGGATCCCTCCTAGTCCAACTACATAAAGGCGGAATTACTAACATTCGCAGGTCTTCATGACTCGCCGGGATACCATCCAGTGTATCCATGAGCCATTTGGCGATGCTTTCTACTATGGCCCAGAACGACTGGGTACGAGGTTTATGGACGACGAGAAGGTCCGCCTTGAGAGCGGCTTCAGTCAGTCAACCTACAGAACCGTGATGGATAGAATAGAGCGTGAAGCTTCTGAGGTCCGACCCTTGCTCTTTTCTCTTTTCCTCTCTCCCTCTTCTTTGGCTCGTAATGCACCGTCCTGACAGGACGGTGATGGATCGACCTCATTGGCATTCAGAATGCGTATGAGATTGATGTAATCCCTGTGCCCTATTGAATCTCAAGCACGTCTGCATGGCTGTCCCCTCTGGACTTCTGCAAATGCCAGATGAGGCACTCAACCCTTTTCCTCTTTTTTCTCACTTTTCCCACCGAAGGTGTCGGATCTCAATTCCCATCTCGCAAGTGAACCACGATTTTCTCTTGTTTTCCTTTAGATTGTCACGTCGTGGTCTTCAAGACGAGTCACTTACCGGATCACAGGGCAAAAGAGTTTTCATCAAGGATATCATCCACTATCTCCTTCCACCAAGCGGGAAGCCAGCCAGTATTGCGCCATCTCTGCTTAAAGTGAAGCGTGGTGTCGGCACTGAGACCAACGGTCATGTCGAAGCTGGGCAAAGCACCAAGCAGACGTCCCAGTACCCATACCCCACAGAGCCAGAGCCAGGTAACCCCACCGTCATGCCCAAGGAACTTCTCTCCAAGTTCCACTTTGCCTTCCTTATCCGCGACCCCCACTTCAGTGTCCCTTCATACTACCGCTGCACCATTCCCCCACTGGACGACGTCACCGGGTTCTATTATTATGATCCGGCTGAGGCTGGATACGACGAGACCCGTCGGACATTCGACTACCTGCGGAGCGTCCACCTGATCGGGCCTCATATCGCAACGAAGGAGCAGGACGCAGACGAGATCGACAACAAGCTCAGGCCCGTGGTCAACGGGGTTGGTGCGGCGCACGAATCGGCGGAGATCTGCGTCGTCGATGCGGACGATATGCTCGAGAAGCCGGGTGCGATGATCGAGGCGTTCTGCCGCAGCGTGGGCATCGACTATGACCCGTCGATGCTGGACTGGGACGATGAGTCCGAACAGAAGCAGGTGTGCGATGCATTCGAGAAGTGGAGGGGATTTCACAACGATGCCATCGAATCGAAGGGCCTAACAGCCCGGAAACATGTAAGTTCGCAGCAACCAAATAGAGCCAGCAACGTCTGGACCAGGGGGGAGGGGTAAACAGTCACTAAACCAGGTTCACCAGGGTCGTCCCGTGAAAACCGAAGAGGAATTTGACGCCGAATGGTGCAAGAAGTACGGCCCAGAGGCCGCCGCCCTAATCCGTAAATCAGTGGATGAGAACATGGCGGATTACCTGTATCTCAAGCAGTTTGCCATGAAAGTGTAAGTCGAAAGGAAGAGATGAGGAGGAATTTAGGTTGCAGGAGAACAGACAGGAGGAATCCACTTTTTCTTATTAGGTTTCCTGGGTTGTTTGCTTGTCTGTTCAATGCCGGTGATGATCATGATGAGATATTAGCTCTGATGACGCCATTTGATACTCCGCGTTCATTCGTGTTGTCCTTTTGTTTTTGAACTCTCCTTGCGTTGGACCCTGGGTTTTCCTGTTTTAATTACTGTTGTATTGTGTTGTATTGGGAGACTGAGTCTCATCGCTGTTACAGAGTTGTTTTGTTTTTTTTTGACCCTGCGTAGAAGTCCGAGTAGATTCAGGTAGGGTACTCTATACAGCCTCGGCAACACTACAACATACCATAGACACTACAACATACACCATAGAGTTAGAAATTAGATTCCGCTCACCCTACCCCGTATTCTGCACCAAATGTCTAATATTCAAAATGTGTAATAGTATATAGAGGGAAAAGCCAGAAAGACCAATGCATATCATTCATCGTACAGTACTATCATGCACGTGCCCAATCCACCCAGTCTGCAACTACCTTTCATAGAGGTTTTCCGAGATAATATCGCACACACGGCCCCATCGTGCTGTAGAAACAAAAAGCAATCCCAAAACATAAATGAGCGAAAGAGAAATACCTCCACCACGCTATACCTCACGGCATTATACCGCACTGTAACCGCCTCTGGACCCCGATCCTTGGAGCGTGTTGATCACCCGACGGAGCCAATCCTGGAAGATATAGGGGATATCCCGGATAGTGTCGCCGTGAGGGAGGAGATCCCATCCTCGGGCGCCGTAGCGGTTATAGTTAAGCCAGGAGCCAAAGATAAGGTAAGCAGCGATGCAGAGGAAGAGACTGAGACTCATAATTAGCATCCATATAGATCAGGGATAATGAAAGGAGCATACATAATAATCAACCAAGTAAAGAAACCCCAGTGACTAGACGAGTCACCTTTCTTTCCTTCCAGGTAATGATCACAGGCATACTTGGTCTTCCAGTTCAGCTTGAGCACATACGAGTCGTCATCGGCCTTTCCGAAACTCTTGAATTGGAGACTGTGCGACCGGTCTTTTTCCTCGTCAGGCGGCTGTTCTTTATCATCCCCACCTTCTGCGCGTCTCCGCTCGGCCTCTTTCTTCTCGTCGTCGGTCTCATCGGCCGTCTTGAGGCCTTCTAATCCTGACCGTTCAGGATCACATTGGAACTCGAGCACCGCGCCCGCATCTTTCTTCTTCCCCTCGTCATCGACGTAGTTGCCTCCGGAAAGTTTGACCAGTAGGCCCTCCTCAGCCGGATCGAGTTTCTTCAGCCGGGTGATCTCGGGGTCTTTGGTTCCGTGGCCAAGATGCTCGAGTCCGACGATGGGGAAGGCACGGCTTGTTTCCTCGGAGCCGTCGACCGGGTATTTGTATTGGAATCCACAAACTTGGATATAGAATAGTTAGTATTGTGCATTGTTTGTTTAGGTGGGTTGAGTGGTTAGGAATATGACCAAGGTCCGGGGTGTTGAGTCTTTGTATGAAGAGCGGATAACAAAAAAAACATACTGTTCTTCGATGTCCCACACTTCAGATGGCCCTTGATCGAAGCTCCCTTCAGAATGTTACATATGTTCAGTACATATGTGGTGTTCACGACGTGTTCCTCTGTTTTCTCGACATTGTAGAGCGAGTGGACACCGCCCAGCTCACTTAGGTCATACTTGAACCCGTCGACGTTGATGTGAGCGCAGTCAAAGCCACTTGCGGCGCTTAGACTCGGTAGTAAGGCGGAGGAGAGGATAATCGAAGAGAGGCCTGCGGGTATTCGCATGGTGTAGACGTGAGGGAGGGAGGGTAGACGAAGGGCGCCGGTGTCGTCGGTGTATTGCCTCGTCACGGTTTGGTGATAGCAGTGTTGCTGCGGTGATCAAGGCGACAGAGCTTGACTTGATACAATCTCGAAAAAGAGCTCTTGAGATATCACCCTATATTTGTGGTTTTAGTGCTATATGGTGGTGAAGATTGGTTTGATGGAAGGCTGGGATATCGACGGCCGGTATGTTATGTTTGGTGACGATAGCTTTGGTTTGGTCGTTCGGGATTATCTTTCTTTTCTCCGAGACCAACGTCAACCACTGCTGCTGTATAATTATGTATCAATGGATACAGAGACGATCACTCCAGTAATCCAGTGATATACTTCAGGTTTCAGTTTGAAACTGGAATCATATAGGACAGAGAGACTCTATTAATGTGTTGTAAATATGCTCTTGTGTTGCTACAGTACTTACTCCGGAGCACTTCCTCAGAGCACATGACATGGCCGATGATGATGTCACCCGACCGAGAACCAATCAGCTTACTACGGAGTACATCTTGTCTTAATACACCAATGTCTCTGAGTACATGGATGCTACCTAGTCGCGAAGAAAACATCAAGGCGCTTGGCCAACAGGTTGCAGTGAGAGTTAGTTCATCGGACACTGCAGAGTATACCGTTATTCTTGTTGAATATGCATATAAGGACGCATGGGGTACCGAGTAGACCAGGACGCTATACTGCGCAGTAAACAAGAGAGGAAAAAGAAAGGAAAAGACCAAAAAAATATATGCAAAAAGAAATGACCAGACTGGGGCTCGATCCCAGGACCTTATCGGTGTTAACGATACGTGATAACCAACTACACCATCCGGCCAACTTATTGTAAAATGGCTCTCTTTTAAATACTAATAAGCAATACAAAAAAAAAGGTATTCTCCCACATTCAAAGTTATTGTCGTATACTCGGCCCCGGGCTCTATCCAAGAGCGTCAGTTCGTTCATGGTATGCCCTAGACCCTTAGATGAAGAAGAATAGTCTCTCTTTTAACCTTCCTACGTCGAGAGGTTTTATCATAGTCAATTACAGGGAAATCAGTAAGGCCGGCCATGAAATGATATATATAAATTCCGCACAATATGCAGGTGTTCCCTTGCATATAACATCAGACATTTTCCAGCAGCAGCCCTGGACATAGCTTCTATCGTCCAAAGAAGAATACACATCAGACCAAAACGAATGTGAGTTGCAACACGAAAGGAATGAATATAAACACGTCTAGCCCCAAAACAAGAATCTGGATATAATCCAACGAAATGATTAACAGTGTCCCAAGCCTTTCCATCCTGCAAAAGCATTTCGATTCCGTGTCATAGTCCAGCACTCGAAGCAGCCCAGTAGCCTGATAGAAATTATGATGTTGTTCAAAGGTGCTAGATCGTAGTTGTGCTCAATGACCGCTTCTTCAGACACTGAGCTTACCCGCAATACTGCGTCATCACTTGATGGATCTTGTCTGGGACGGAATCAGCTATAGCTCCACCCTATCCACGGGAGATATGCGATACTTACCATCCGAGACGGGGCCACATTTTGATTCCACACATGGTTTGACAGAATTCAATATCGCCTGCGAATGGGAGCAAATGCACTTGATATCAACACCGCACTCGGGTACCGATTGCTGTATACCTTGCTGAATACAAGGTTTGGCGCAACTGATGTCCTGTGCATTTGCGATGGCAGCAAGGATAAGTGCAGCGAATACAGAGAGTTTCATCTTGAACGGTAGACGGCGATAAATGAGTTGGGTTTATGTTGGGGGATTAAAGTAACGTGAATCGCAGATGAAAGTGAGGAAGGAGAAAGAGAAAGATGCGGACTTTATATACTATTAGTATCTTTGACCAAATGCAAGACCAGATCTAATATGTTCTCATTTGGATGAGATTTGCATGCATGTCTCAATCGTTGCCACGAAGCAGTGTCTTCCAGATGACGTGTCGCACCTTAGGGGCAAATCGGGGTACCAATTGAGAGATGGGGTACTGAATATGCATATCATCTGATAGGACATCCAATAGTCGTGTTTCGACCTCCGTACTACGTAGTAGTTTGGTAGTCTCTAGTGATGCACAGCAAACAACATAAGAACCACATATATTGAACCTGAAGCGCAGTTCAACCGCCCCGCATAATCCACAGTTTATCTAGCTAAAGGACCCCTTACTGAGTGTGAAAGCCTCCGGCCTCACTCAATGTGAAGTTTCCGAGCCCTTGACGTGGCTTGCATCTCTTCGATCCACTTTGTGGATTTGATTATCTGTCCCTTGCTCCTACCATCGAGTTAACACCGATTAAGTCTCCGAATCTGGGCCGACCACTCTAGCCAGCCAGATGAGATAAAGGCCTTAACACTTGTCCTCGTCAGAACTCTCCATCTTACCATACAGTAGCACTATATACTGCGAGATAGGTATTTGAACGATCTATACTCTATGGATCATGCCCCGGCATCCCAGAACCCCAAACTCATTATCGAGCACGAGTGATCAACACCACTAAATCCCTGAGATGAGTCTTGTCAAGACATACACACATAGATGGGACACTTTCTGGGAGTTATTTCCGAATGTTTGCCAGGCTCTCTCGGCCTCTAGAAGTATGTCCGACTCTAGGGCATGTTCTTCCAATTAGAAGGAATATCATAGGCCAGACAATTCGCCAGTCAATTTCTTCTCCAGGGTATAGACAAAGAGTAGGTAGATGTATGTATGAAGTCTCAATATAACGCACTTATATGAGGACAACAAGCTTCAAGTAACAAGCCCATGAAAACAATCAGCCACAACATCCCCGCCAAGAACAGCCGTGCACAGACCACCCACCGAAACCACATCAAACCAAATTAAACTCAAGATCTATCAAGACACAAAACCCTCCACCCCTCCCCTGTACTATAAGATATAAAAACCGACAACCCAGTAGCAAAAATGATGCAACATCGCATGGCAAGTCGGCTCAAGTTTCCCGGTCCAACATAGCTGAGCTAATCAAACACCCCACAGCTCTCGAAAGAAGACGAAGTCTCCGCGGCAGGCGAAGAGAATGAGGTCCGTCGCGAAGACCAGGAGAAGATCAACCGCTTCAGTCGTCTTCATCAACGTGAGACGCTGCTAGAGGAGCAGTTGAAGGCCAAACAGGTTCGTTTTTGCCTATCCCGTGTAGTTGTTTGCGTTTTTGTATATCTTCTTTTCGAGTCACTGGCTCCGGGAAGCGATGCGTTGATACTATCATGGCTTTTGTGGTCCGCACACTGACCTATGATGTCTATATCGCAGAAAGATAAAGAGGATCTCGAGGAGATTTCTATGGAGCTGGAACTGGCCGATGAGGATGAACTAGTGCCGTGAGTGTTCATTTATTTTAATTTTCGACTCGGTTTTCCTGCTTCAAAGTATTTTTGGCTCTGACTCGAACAGGTACAAGATTGGGGACTCCTTCTTCCAACTTCCCCTTGCTGATGCTCAATCTCTCCTGTCTTCATCGACGGAGCAGATCGACTCCGAGGTGTCAGGGCTGGAGGAGAAGTTGAGCGATCTGCGCGACGAATTGCAGCAATTGAAGGTGGCGCTGTATGCGCGGTTTGGACGGAGTATTAACCTGGAAGTCTAAATTATCATCGTAGTATTCAAGGGTCTCAAGGATCTGTGGAATATGCAGTATGAGGGTGGATTGAAAGGTTCTATCATTAATGTATAGAGGTCAAAATAAAATCATGATGTCACTGTATATGAAACATAGTCTATTTGTCTAGTAAGACAAGGTGAATTTTACAACACAGAAATGCATCTTGATGGTATGCTCAATGTAATCAAACGTATCGTATGGATATCAAAGATTCGGTCGTAAGACATATCTCGTTTCACATGCTCCACTGAACCCCAGACCATCATCTAGACAGATAATACAAATAGATAATACAGTCCACCTCCTCCCTGGCGAAGAAAGCCGTCGCTGCCCTGGGCGCCTGTGTCCTTGGTTTGTCTCGTAAGTTTTTAATCTGCAGAGTATTGACTGCTCTAAGCCGGTCCTCAGGGCCCGCTTTATATGAACTGACGATGTTTCATGGTCTTTCACAAGCTGACGCCGCTAGAGTGGGTATCGATATGGAGACAAGGGTATGCGGGAGAGCCGCAAAGTATCAAATTATGAGCGACAGATCCCGTGGTATTAGATGATGCTTGCGATTGTCATGCGCGAATGAGATGAGGTCGACTGTGGCTGAGGTGCTGGCTCATCACCTCCAGGGCTAGTCTGCACATCCATTCTGTTATACTCCTGCTGTTGCTTTTGCTTCTGGCTGATTAGATATTGAACCGTCTGTTCAACCCAGTCCCACCCTTCCCAATCTTCTACTTCTCCTGTAGACAAATTGTCTCGGGCACTGGGGTGTGGCATTGGGACAGGACTACCGAAGTCAGTCAATGTCTCCAGCTGAGAGCCAGTCTCGCTGCCTTGCCACACCCAGCTGCCACCAGTTGTACCTTGCATGTCGCCCGACACGTATGCCAACATTTCTTCGTCTCGCTCAAGATCCTCACCGTCGGGGTGACGTAGCCGGTCCACAAGGCACTTCAGGAAAAATGCGATGTACCGCCCACAGGCCGCATTGACCGCTCGGGAGTCTCCAACCACAGCACTTGCCCGGACGCACACCAGTGCGGCATCATATTCCTGGCGGAATAGCAACACTAGCACACAACGCCAGATGTGGGTGCAGAGCACAGTTCCCGCAGAGGACGCCAACAAAGGCCGCCAGTCATCATCCCCAGGAGGCGAAGAGTAACCATGAGGACCCGAAGGAGCCCGCATGCAGCGTGAAAGGAGGTGAGCAGTGTCCTGAGAGATTGAAACACAGTAATCAAGCGCCAACGAGCGGACCTCAGAGGCACAGAAAGGGGAAATATTATGACGATAGAGGATGAGACGGGCGTTTTGCAGGTAGATGAGTGGGAGGATAGAGCGGGGGTCGAGGTATTGGTCGGACTTCGGATGGTACTGCGGGGGAAACGTGGCCTGACAAGTTTGAAAGTGTCGCTCGAATATTTCCAGGGTTGCCGGGCTGATCGTGGAGCTTCTCAACGTCCGGACCAATTGACCAATTGATCGAACGACATGTATAGTGGCCAGGAGTGGAGTAGTCTGTTGGCCTTCCGCCACAATGCCACCTTCTGAAATACCCCGTTCGTCGACTGGACAAGGAAGATCAACATCGCAATCTTGATCGTTGATGAGGACTGGTTTTCCCATTTCCAGGGCGAGAAGCCTAAGGAGATAACAGTCAATATAACGGAACTTTGTGTCATGGGGGACTTGAGTCACACCTGTCCCAGGCATACACCCCCCACCATACCCGCTTGCGCATTTCCCCTTCGAGGGCTGACCACGGCCCCGACTCAATATGCAGTCCTATCTCCTGCGCAACCCTCACTGCAGATCCGATCCATACCCAGCTGGCTGACTTTGCGTTGACCTCGTAAAGAAAAAGACTAACCAAAAGCGCGGCTCGGGCTTGATCCAAGGTGAAATTGTCCTTCCAGACATCGATGACCCCGCAGGAGATTCGTATGAATTCTTTACCGTCGTTTTCCCTAGTCTTTTCCAGTGTGTGAAGTGAACCACAAGCGAAGATACCAAACAGAACGGCCGCCCATTCTCGAGGTAGGCCCAGAAGGGAGCCAGTTTGGTAAACCTTTTCATACTCCGCCACGAAGCTAGGCCAATGAACTACTGGCAGAACCGAATGAATACATTCATAGTATTGCATGAGGAGACGGTCTGCAACCTCCTTCGGGGGAAGCGGCGGAGGGTCGGACGTCAGGAGCGATTTCGGACCCGGCTGGCGATACGGAGTTGGTACTTTTAGAATTCCTCTTCCATACTTTCGCAGATTGGCTCGAGCTTCGGTTAGGTCCTGTGATACCGGAGCTCTTGGCTGGCGCGGTGGTCGATACCCAATGTCAGGGAGCTTCAATTGAGACTGTCCGATTCCATCAACATCGAGATCAATCAGGTTGTCCGGCCTCAACATGCCCGATCGCAGTTGTTGTAGTTGCTGCTTGGTCGACAGAAGCTGCTTCTCTAAGTCCTGTACTTGCCTATGACTCAATTAGAACGACAAAGCTTTTTATAACAGGTAGCCGTGGTACAAACTTGATAGACGACATGCGCCTGTTAGTTTCCTTCGTGAACTGGCATCGCACTTTGCGATTTGTACATTCTGTACAACTAGACGACTCCGAAGCGTCACACTGAACCGGGGAAAGTTAACAAAACCGCCTTGGATGATCTTAAGCCAAAAGGACAGGGGCGTCGGCGAAAACTCGGTACCTTGACTTTGCGCTCACGACATGCATCACAACTAGGGTCTTTCCTCCTCTGACGATAGGCTCTCTTTTGTTGTAGCGGCTGCTGCATTTGCTGCTGCTGCCCGGCACCACTGGGCTGAGGAAGAAGCCCCGACGACCCTGGGGCCGAACCATTGAGCGGTGGCGCATCCGGAAGAATAGAGGCGCCTTCGGCCGGCGAGCCGCTTGATTCATAGGATCGTGAGTATGATGAAGGAGGGGGAGGCGGGGGAGGGTTTGCCATCTGGTGCGGCAGGGGTTGCAAAAGATGAGCCATTCTCAATCCGCTGGCGGGTCTACTCGGCGGAGCGGAAAGAAGAGTAGGTGGAGGGCCAGCCTGTGGAAAAGGACCTGAGGGAGACGTTACCGATTGCACCGGCGGCAACTCATAGGAAACGCCCGGTTGCCCTTGGCTATTCGGCGAACGGAAATACTGCGTCTGCATCTCGAGCCACCGAACGCCAACTCATAGAGGGAGAACAAGAAATACTAATGGGTGAAGTATGGCGAAGGGCGAAATGATTCCGAGTGGAAAGGAGTGACAACCCAACAAATCCCGACACGTGCAACCTTAACTTATTTTTTTATGGCTCCCTCTCTCTTTCCTTTTCTTTCTTTTCTTTATCCCCTTGTGTTCAAAGTTTCTCAATAGAGCGGAGACAAGAAACAAGAAAACAAAGAAGAGAAACAAAAAACAAGAAAAGATGGAGCAACCCCCGAATCCACCCAAGCCGGATGGTAATGGGAAGCTCGAGGCTTCTCCTTTGTATATATGGTTACGACACTAGTCCAGCGTGTCAAGTTACCAATGATTGAAATGAAGAACGGAGGGCAAGAATTGAGATCCCGACGGATCGAAACCAATGGATAAGGGAGAAATCCCGAGTGGTGGCGAGTGAGTTGCCAATTGGGATAGTGTATCACTTTAAGTTGGGACGATGGTTGACGCCTGAGGCAACCGGTATAGTCCCAGTAACGTAATATAATAGAGGAGATTATAACGCAGAGCGGATGGATACTTCTATTACCTAGCCGAACGGGCAGGCACCGTACGATAAGTTAGGTCGTTGTCGTTCAGTCGGGGAGAAATTAAAGTTCACGTTGCTGCCTGTGTCGACATGAATTGCGCTGTTTGCGGATAGATGGAGGTTGTTAAACCATTACTTTGTTTCGTTCAAAATTTCTCCACCGAGCAGTTTGCTAAATACCGAGGTCGCCGTGAAGGGTTGTGTGAGAGCCAATGATGGGATATGATCGGTTGAAAAAAGGAGTGGGGTCCCAGCGTGGGAAGTATGCTTCTTCTAGAAACAAGGAGGAAGAGAGGAGGGATGGAATTAAGGAAAGGAAGGGAAGAAGAGAAGGAAGAGAGAGAGTGAGGCAAAAGCAAAAAATGGTTACCGGAGAAGAATGACCGTATGGAATGATATTATAGTGATGATGGCCAGTGGTAATTTTAAAAATAAAGAAAAAGTAAAAAAGAACAGAAAATAACATAATAATAAAATTTAAGCATCAAACCGTCGGGGGTGAAGAAATAAGGATGATGATGATGAAATTTCCCTTCTGTATTTATTTTACTTCATTTCATTTTTCTATTTCTCATTCTCTTGCTCTGGTGTCCCTCAAATTTTTTTCTCTTCGTTTACTAGGAATTTCTTGTAAGAAACTACATCTCCAGAAGAAGAATTCTTTGCGATATCATAGACCCTAAAAGGAACATCGATCGACATGATGAATTAATTTCCCAATGCCACGCGCTCAATGCGTCAAGTACTTTATCCTAGACACGCCTACTAAGTAATCGGCCGGGACGGACTCCATTCTCCAGGGTCTTCCTTCGTTCAAGAGCCAGGAAGCGACTCCGAAACTCTCTCGGCTGACCCCAGTTACTTCTAACCATGGGCTGAAACGACACCGGCTCCTACTCAAATCAGATCGTGAGGAAGGTGGAGATTAAGTAAATTGGAGCTTACTGCAGAATTTATCTTTCTCAGGAATCTTCTGCCGACAGGCCTTCTTTTTGAGTTTTTCTCCGGAGTAGTATCTTTTCTTTGGTTTAGTTGGATTTAGTGTCGCTTAGCTTGATCGTTAGCCTTTTTTTTCTTTCTTTCCTTGCTTTTCCTATTCTTTTCCCCCCCATTTTTTTCATTTTTCTTTCTTCCCCCCCAAATTACCAAAGTAAGAGTCAGAGAGGGGGTGGGAAAAAGAAGAAGAGAAAGAGTAAAGGGACACTGGGGTATAAAGAGGGGTATTAAATCTTGGTGGCGGACGAGGTTTATACCTCGAGGTATCCTTATTTTCACTGTGAAACGGCCATGGTGGTGAAGGAAACATACAATGTACAGTACATACATACAGTACATGGTGCTCCAGAAGTATGTTCCTGTCATCCACTTAATATATTAAAATCGATGAGAGATTCGGATATCTTCCCGAAATCTATTAAATCCGCGACGAAACCCGACAGTGTTCATACCTGTAGATCGCAGCGTTCGTATATCTCGAGTTACGGAGATATTACTACCATTGTGATCTATTTCTACCGTGCTCATCAACAATTGTAGTACTCTTTATAAAACTACTTATTTCCTTGACCTTAGGCAACAAATGAGAGATCAGACCTCTGGCTAACACTCAAGGTAGCCCGAGATCGGCAGTGGCAGTGTTAGTGTGCTAGGAATTTGAAAGGTAACGTGTCTGTCGCCTTTTCCCACGGTTCATGGTCCCAATGGTCCCACTCTGGACTAAGATACTCTCGGTATAAGTATCATAATGAGATGAATTAATGTTGAGGGATAATCCTGGTCACCGTAATTGCTCATACTGAGCTTAAATGCGTTCTCGAACATACTCCGGAGTAGTCCGTATACCCTGAGAGCTATAAATAAACAGGATCTAGCAACGGGTTTGCTTGACCATGTACCTCATTACAGGCAACCACCCTGCCATGAGATTAAAGAGCCGATGCTGCCTACTTTCTTCCCAGCACTGAGGGGGTACTGCCACCAAATGAAATCGAGAAGGAGAAAAGGGAAAAAGGGGAAAAAAAGAAGCAAAAAAAAAAACAAAAACGGCGGCATCTATGAGTGATTGGGTGGGAATAAGGAAAGTCAAAAGGCCTTTACCTCATTATTCCTGTGGGTTTCCAAGGTTGATGGCTTGATTGGACCATAATACGGTTTAAGGTTCTATCTTATTCTCTTCACCGATGCCTCTCTGTGTCGTGCAGTCAGTGCACCCCTGAAGCTGCCTGTCAAAGCTAAAATTAATACGGCTGTAGTAATCCTAATATACCTGCACACGATAAACAGCACAGAGTAGGCAGTGATTGAAATTGCATGGGACCTTCATAAAGGATCCTAAGAATAATAATAAAGGACCTAAGACCTAATAGGGAAATTGTGTTCCGAGATCCGAACAGGTTCAGAAGGAGCTCTATTGTAGCATTCTCCCAAGGAATCTCATAGGTAGAGAACCTTTTCCCCCCCATTGTGGTCGTTGTGACGATCTCTCGGAATCCTTCCTCGGATGCAGCCATTGGACGGGCCACATGGAAGGCCAGCCCGGAAGCTCAACCGGGACGGCTGAGAGGAGTTTAGCGGGCGGACCGGCTGATGATAAACTTGCTCATAATCAATGAAATGAATCTGTGGCGACCCAGCACAACCTACGACATTGGGATCTCCCGAAATTGCCTACTCTCCCAATGGAACCAAAAAAAAAAAAATAGAAACAAATCCAGAATGGACTCCTGGCAAGACTTATTACTGGACAGGCGATGATTGTCACTTTTTGAACCCCGAAATATGATCCCCGCTTCCAATCACCGCGGTTCTTCGAAAATTACAAAAGACCCTTTCCCCATCGAACATCCCCCGGAGATTTTTCGCTACCACGTTTTCCGTGTTTCGTCCGAATAACGTCCTTGAACGAAATATGGTTTGTACTACGGGGTACGTAAGCTTTTGGGTAGGTTGGGGGACTTTCCTCGTCAGGTCGGCTTATAAATGTATGTGAATCTAGAATACTCGAGCAAAATAACGACCTGGTCGTCGAGGTTATTTTCAGTATGATTCTTAGTCGTCGTAACACACGGGAACCTCCGTGGTGGGTAATGGTGCCTCCTGCTTGTGGCTGGTGTCGATCAGAGTGCTAAGGTTCTTCCCATAATGCATTTGCTTTCGGCCTGACCTAACCGGCATTAACTGCCTGGCAATGTGATAGCGGCTTGTTAGTGTCTTTCCACTGGCTCCTTATTGTTGACAACATCGAGCGATCAGTGATCAACCGTAGTATTTAGTTACTAATGATTAAGTCATGCTACCACCCTTGGATAGTACTTCATTAACCTCTACATTGTCGGTGAATGATACTGCGCTTTGTAAGAGGGGCAACCTGAGTTCGAGCTCCCGTGCACGTCCGGTACCCTATCCAAAACCTCTCGGAGAATATATCCTAGATTTGTTGACGGTGCCTATTCGACAACTGTGGCCTTGTAGACCAACTGACCTTCAGGCGATTGGTTGGGCAGTCTGGGCGGGGTGTTATACCTCAAGGCCTATCACTTTACTAAAGCCTTTTCACACCCGCCTTTTGTCAACTAGATCCATCCATACTGCCCGCATAGGAGTGCCGCAAATTGACTGGGTTGGCTACTGCTACTCTGAACGGAAGGATTCCGTCGGTAGTTCTGACTGGATAGCAATGGCATGATTTAGGGCATCAGTTGACGACTACCGATCCCTGCGCTGCTAACCTCCTCACTGGGACACATGGACTGCGAATGAGCCCTGCCCAGGAGACGAGGGATGTAACTATCTATCTCCTGCAGCTGTGATTACAGTGATCAAAATGCATATTTTTTTTATTGATCTGTTTGTGAATTTTACGACAACCAGCTCAACCTGACTCGGAGCACCAGCGCCCGCGCACCAAATGGAATCAATCTTAACCGAGATCCGCTCTGATAAAGATTGATCATGGGATGGACAATGAAAAGGGTAAACGGGCGCACCAGGATTTCTAGCCTGGTCTTAGCACATACAGCACAGAGGACTGCGCCGCACGCACCTCGGGATTCGGGTGTGTTTTTTACTTAGCGCGAGTATCGGATCTTGTCGAGTGTGGCGCCTCATTCGTTAGGCAAACTTAGCAGCCGTTTACCTCGTCTTTTGGGCTTGGAGGAAAAGGGCTGACCGCACGGGAAATGATCCTTTTAGAGGCTGGTCTCCCAGCTGTGATTGGATCGCCTAGTTTCCGGTCCCCATGTGGTCCCTCCCGTGACAATCCGCTGCTGTACCCCATCCTGCTTGATTGATGAGGGGTTTTTTTTCATTAAGTTTCTTTTTCTTTTTTGTTTTCATTTTTTTTCGGCTACAACGCTTGATATGGTCTTGTTGAGATCTAATCGGTGGATTCCGTGGTCTGGAATCCCACCATGCCTCTATGCAAAACAGGTTCCTGCAGCTATCGACCTCGTGTTGATAATGTTGGCTTATAGCCCAATGTGACTGGTCTAATATCCCGTGCCTTGCCCCCTCTTTATCAGCCTCGATCGAGACTTGTGAGGCTATACCGGTCTTCATTGGGTCTTGAAAATGGGGACTGGCGACCGCGACATCGCTTGGCTGCAACAGCACACGTGAGGATGAATGGGGATTGTCGCTTCTTGATATAGATCGATTCAACCAATGCGATGGCGTCAGTCCCAATCAAGGAGAGCGATGGGAGTAGCCAATCTATAACGCAATCCCGCCTTCACGATAAGAATTTCATTACCGAGTCCCCGCTTTCTACGTTGTCTCTTTCAATCAACCTATATATAGATTTGCAGGGCAATCAGGCGAAATGAGACGCCTGAATCAGCTCCTGTGGCCGCGATAATACTTCTGAATCAACATCGGAGGTTTCACTATGAACGCACTACGGTGAGTGGTGGAAATCCACTCTTGAGGCTCATTGACATTTCAGATACAAATGTTTGTCTCAAATCGGAAAATCCGAGCGAGCTGTTGCACCCAATTAATTTTCATTTATATTATGGATTCACAATTATATCTAATCCAAAGGGGAAGTATAATAAAACGAAAACGCAACCAATTTTGGTATATTAGGCGCCGAAAAACACCCACACCTAAATGAAGGGGGAAAAAAGAGAGAGAGAGAGAGAGAACACATGGAACCTGGCGCTCCACTACCTTAGACGGATTCTAAACCCGCCGCCTCGGAAGCGATTCCGAATATAACCGTTCTTTATTGTAGACTGGTTGAATGAGTGCTCAGTGTACCAACTGGAAGACAAAACCTGTGAAAATCGCAGCATTTAGCTCGCATGGTGTCCATACATCCAATACCACCTTCTACAAGGGGCCTCTGAAACCATGGTCAAACTCCACCCAGGAAGTGGACATGTTTCAACATTGCGCAATTGCATCGGAGTCGACCGATGTCCGACATCTGTCATTGAACTGCAAGCTTGGGGAATCGTCCAACCGGAGTTGGTGGCTTAGATGCACTAAGTTATTAGAGTAGTATCGGTAGCCCTAAGTAAATTAATTATGGATTCCTTTGGATGGAGATTACTTTTTGTTTGCTCCTCTCCGTTCTCCCTTTTTGTCCCTCTCGATTGTTTCTATTAGTTTATAATTTTACTGTTTCTTTTCTCGGCATCATGCTTGTTCGGATGCTCGGAGACTAGATACGCAAGTCCAGGTACTAGAGTCGTTATGGGGCACCTTTTGGTTCAATAAGATCCGATTAGGTGGATGTTAATTTGCTGTTCTAATTTTCTCGGTCGAGATGCGTATTCTCGGTTGCTGCAAATAGTAATACGCACCTTACGATCACTAGCCCAATCTTAGACTACCTATGAAAGATAGATGTTGATTGAGGGGGCTGTGCCTCCCTATAGCCGGAATCTCAACTTTGAGCGTCTTAGATAACGAGAATGATTAACACGAATTCTCATAAATTAATTCCATCCCAAATTGGACCCCATCCATCCACACCCAAAACACCACTTATGAAACCATTGAAATGAAAATGAGGGAAAAAGCCAGGGAGTTATTAAAAGAAGATATTATCAAGACTAAAAAGGGCAAATGCTGACTCCAGAGACCGATATCCTTACTCCATCAATACTACCAACCACCCACAACCATATGATCTATTCACTCTCTCATTTCCTGGATTCTTCCCACCGCTGCATAATTACCTCCACTATCTTCGTCAACCCTTCCATCTCTTCCTCAACCAATAGCCCGAGCGCTGTCGGATCAATGCTGCAGCCCACGTAGACTGGGATCCTCATACGACGAGCTAGGATCTTAGCGATCCGAGTCGTGTATTCCACACTTCCAGGGATGCTATATAGCGTTGTGGATATAGTGCTGCGAGGGTTTGAGCGCTGGTATGTGTGAGTATCTGAGTTTCAACTTGATTGGATGAGCAGGGTGTTTCAAGATCGATGGTTGCTTTTGTAGTGGCACAAGATGCGTGTGGTGTAAAGTGTAAAGATGGTATACATGGAAGAAAGAGTCCCGTATTTTGGATAAACATTCGAGGACACATGGTATTCCAATGTTCCGTATAGTCTTCTGTCTATATGGATATACTCTCACACCGCCAACCCAACTATGTAAAAGTCCGACACAAATTAATGCAAGAAGAAAAAAGCACTCACATCCGGCATAGCGTAAACGAAGCTCCCCATCGATTTCACGGAGCCCGCCGAGTCACCCGGTGTCGATGTCGCCAGGAATACCGTTGCGCATGTGTCCAAAAATGTGAGATGGACGTGTGCAGTCGTATGCAATGCCTTTGGAAGGGGAAATGATAACTCTTGAGGTTTGGCATGTGGCGTCACGTTTTCGACTTGAGGCGGTATGGGTGCTTCCGCTGCTGTCGCCATGTTTGGAGGATGGATTATTTTGCGAGATATCTATTTTCGATTTGCTGAGTGCAATATACTAAGTCTTTTCCTTCCGAGATGTTCTGTTTCGATGTGGTTGTTAATGTTGATATTGATTGATGAGTGAGACGTTTGAGGTACCGCTCTTGGTTCCCCGCCAAACAGAGCGGGTCCACTATTCACTCTTTTGAGCTTTGGCTACCATCTCAGATCTTCACATTCTTTGTTCCTCCATAATATTAAAATCAACGCTGAGTTATACTTCTTTTCTCTGCCTCCCATATCCATTGGAGGTGACTGTTTCTTTTGGTGTTGGACATATCACAGCTGTATAGAGTACTTCTTGGTTATCACGACGGTTCCAGTTACAGCAGCATGCCTTCTGATTCGCAGCACCAGGATGATGAAGAGGTTCGCAGTTGGGCAGGGGATTTCGACCCGTTGGCTGACCCCGACGAACGACGAGTTCTCTTTGCTGCGTTGGACTCTTTTAGGTATGGACTTGTGCTTGTTGGTAGTTCGATTGTATTGCTGTCCATATGTGGAAATGTAACAGAGAGGAGATGAGGCGAGAGACAAAAGATGAAGGATATTTCGTTGCTTTGGAGCTCTAATATATTCTCTTTTGGTCTATTTTCTCTCAGTGCCAGTTTTGGCGTCTCGAGACTACATCGGATTGACTGTTCTTAAATTATGTGACTGAACTTCTGCTAGGCAATATCGAAGAACTGCTCACATGAACACTACGCATCGCCGGCGCCAGGCGTTCTATGCTTTGCCATCTGCTCACTGGCAAATGCTTGCGGAGCCACCATTCTCGATTTTGGATAATTTCAACCGGGTAGATGATGCCATTGATGTGAATGCCGATATCGCAGACGCCATCCTCTCCACGGGGCTTTCCTCGTTTGGGCTACCGGCGAACCCCGATCCAGAGGACCCGCGCCAGAATTGGCATAACACGGCGACTTCTTCAGACGTTAACAAAGCCCACTCAACTATCAGGCAATTCTATCGCGACTGGAGCTCCGAGGGTAAAGCGGAGAGAGAAGTCTGCGTGGAACCAGCTGTGCGCGAACTGCGAGATGAGTTCGGCGAGAGACTTGCCTCCGGGGAGGAAATCAAGGTGCTAGTCCCTGGAGCTGGCTTGGGGAGATTGGTCTTTGAAGTCTGCCAGGCTGGGTTTGCTGCCGAGGGCAACGAAATTTCATACCACCAGTTGCTTGCCAGCAGCTGGGTCTTGAACCATACGTCTGGGCCCCAGCACCATGCGCTGCATCCGTTTGCACTACACTTCTCAAATCTCCTATCCAGAGAGCAACAGCTGCAGAAGGTGATGATCCCAGATACGCACCCTGGGGTAGCCATGGTTGAGGCGCAGGCGAACCAGACACCCTTTGGATCGATGGGGATGTCCGCAGCCGACTTCGTGGTGCTCTACAGCAACTCGTCCAATAAAGAAGCATACGATGCGGTGGCCACGGTCTTCTTCATCGACACAGCCCCCAATCTCATTCGGTACATCGAGACGATCCGACACTGCCTGAAACCCAACGGGGTGTGGGTCAATATCGGCCCATTGTTATGGCATTTCGAGGACGGCAGCAACCGTAGCCAGCGGGAAGGAGACCGCAATGAGCACCAGGGGATTGGGGAACCTGGTAATGTGGAGCTGACAGAGGAAGAAGTCTTTTGCCTTGTGGAGCGCATGGGCTTTACCATTGAGAAGCGGCAGGAAGTGGAAGATCGGCCGATGTGTGGCTATATTCAGGATCCTCAGAGTATGCTCCAGCCACTCTACAAGCCATCCAAGTGGGTGGCACGGAAGAAGAATCCATAATGGAACTTAGAATAGTACAGGCAGAGAAACTTATCCATATTTAGATCCATGAAAAGTCCGCCTCGTTGCCTGAATGTCAAGGCCGCTGATTATTGGTCGGTGCGTAAAGCTTTAGAGTTTGTATGAAACGGTACGGTACATGGCGAGGGATCGACGATACAACATTCAGCCGCAGCCAGACAAAGAAAACGTGGGACCAACAGCAGGCTGAGCAGCGTGGCTGTAATCATAAGGCTGTCCCTGCTTGGGCGTCAATCCTACCGTACCATGGCTCGCCTCAGGCACATCGCCGGTTTTCCTTTTTTAGCATCATTCTGATTTTTCAAGGTTCCTGTAGACTGAGGGTTCATTCAAGAGGGAGATAATATAAGGAGAAAATTAAAAATGAATTAGTTAGAGCAGGAGGGATTGGGGAAATTTGGAGGAAAACCTCCTTTGCTAGGGGTATTATGGTTTGGAGAAGCTTCTGTAGATATATATATAGTATTGTCAAATGAGCGACAGATATGTCAACAGCGGAACGGACAACTTGGCGGAATCCGCTAATCTTGAATCGGACATGGCAGAAAGATAACTTGGAACTTGATGCTTGGGGACTTGTCATACCCCTACTAAATACAGTTCGTTTGCCTGACATACACAAGAGAAAGTATAGTGGTATGTACCTGTATGGTACCGTACCACAGCGGTTGTCTCCGCAATGTGTAAATTAAGAAGTTGGGGGCGGAAGGAATGACTTGATGATGTGCCATCATCCATGGTAAGCATCATCAATCAACAAACGGAATCGCCACGTTTGTTTTCGACGGAAAAAAAAAAAAAGAAAAAGAAAAAGAAAAGAAAGACATACAGCCATTCGAAACAAATAAGGCTGAATGAACAAGATCAGTCCACTCTTCCAGGTCGGAGAAATACTGAATTGATATCCCACCGAGGGGTGCGCATTCCAGGGAGATTGATCTTGAGGGATGATCATTCTAAACCAGTGACTTTGGGGTCCGTGACTTGCACCTTTCTAGCCTTTCGCTGCCCTTCGTCTCTTTGTTACTTCTTCAACCACCATTGTTTTCCTACGTTACTACGGACTTCACATCGAAACGCCCATGCGTCCCTCCGGGAACCAATTAATTGCCTTATCCTGTGATTTTTCTCTGTCCGGACGATCTCTTTTGCTCGTGTTCCTCCCGTGTTTCCCCCCATCCCCACTCCCAAACTAACAGTAAACCCGGGAGAGGCTTTTCTGACTGCCTAAGCAAAGAGTTGGCACAGCCTCTCTGTCCAAATACACCCACTCGTTTCTTACGCTCTCGCTTTTGACTTTTGTGCCTTTTCTTCCACTCGTTCTCCTCTTCTTCCTTTTTGTCTTATATCTGCTCTGCATCACCCTCCCCCTCTCCCCCCTCCCTTGTCTCTTTAATACTCCGTTGACCCCATCGTGGTCACTTATTCGGACCTGATGAGCTCTCGGTTTAAATCGTTCACTTTTGGAACGAAGCGGAACAAGCATAGTGCCCAGCCTGCGCCAGTTCAACAACAACAACCACCACCCAACGCATCAAGCAATACACTCGTCGCCCCGCCCTCGAGCGCCACCTCTCCTAGTTCCCCACCTTCTCACCATAGTTCGTCCACGACGAGTCTCCCGATGAACAATCAAAACCCTCTGGGGCGACCCCCCAGCTATACATACCAGCGGCCGACCAGCCCGATGCCCCCAGGCCAGCAGTTGAGTCATCACCCCGCACCGTTGAACACCAATTTGCACTATACGCAACAGCCGGTCCAGCCTTTGGGTGCTCCTCCCGGGTATGGTTTGCAACAGCCAGTCGCCGCCCATGGAATGGGCCAGGGAATGCCCCAGCCCCAATATGGGGTACGGAATCCCGCGGTTGAGGTTGAAGGTGCCGGTCGGAGTAAGGCCCAGCTGATTGTCGGCATTGACTTTGGCACCACATTCTCCGGTGTCGCATTTGCCTTTGCGACCAACAATGAAGCAAGAGAGGACATCATCACGGAATGGCCCGGAGCAGGAACCCATACTAAACAGAAGGTGATTAATCCAAACCGCACTTGAGGGAGAATACTTCTGTCTGACCAAGCTATTTCACACAGATCCCCACTGTCCTATACTACGATCAGTACCAGAAAGTGGTGGGTTGGGGCCCTGATATTGCAGATGCGCTGGCCCCCACGGGCTATCCGAAGCAGGGAGTGCAGAAGGTCGAATGGTTTAAGCTCCAGCTTATGCTGTCCGGGAACACCTACATCGATCCGATTAATCTGCCGCCCCTCCCGCCCGGTAAGTCGGAAATCGACGTGGCCGCCGACTACCTCTTCAAGCTACGACAGGCGATGCGCGCTCAGCTACAGAAGACCCTCGGTGAGGTGTTTACTCGGGAAGAGCGCAACATCCGGTACTACCTCACCGTACCAGCTATCTGGAATGATGCGGGCAAGGCAGCGACACGAGCGGCGGCTTTACAAGCTGGGTTCTTGCGGGACGAGAACGATAATCGCCTAACGCTGATATCCGAGCCGGAGGCTGCCGCTCTGTTCTGTGCAAAGACCGGGTTGCTCAATTTGAAGGTTGGTGATGCGATCTTGATCGTGGATTGTGGTGGTGGAACTGTGGATTTGATCGCCTACGAGGTTGAGGAGGAACAACCGTTCAGTGTTGCCGAATGCACAGCTGGATCGGGTGACTCGTGCGGCTCAACGGCTCTCAATCGGAATTTCAGCAACATCCTTCGTGCGAAAATCCGTAAGATGAAGCTCCCTGACGGTTCCCGCACGGCAGGTAAGGTGTATGCAAAGTGTATTATGGACTTCGAGAATCGGATCAAAGCCGATTTCCGAAACAACGGACAGAAGTGGGCCGTAGATGTCGGCATTGAGGCCGACTTCCCAGATGCCGGCATCGAGGAGGGCTATATGACGTTTACCAACGAAGAGATCCTTCAATGTTTTGAGCCCGTCGTCAACCGTATTCTCGAATTGGTCAGGAATCAGATTATCGCCATCCAAGCGCAGAACCGGTCTCTACAGGTATGCTTTAATGTTACTCGTCTAGCTTTTCCTTTGACTAATCAGCATTGTAGAACGTTCTTGTGGTGGGTGGATTCGGCGCATCGGAGTATCTCTTCCAACAGATCAAACTCCATGTACCGCCTCAATATCAATCAAAGGTGGTCCGTCCAATGGATTCGGTCGCTGCGATCGTTAAGGGCGCTGTCACTGCTGGGATCACGGAACGTGTGATTACACACCGTGTGGCCCGTCGACACTACCTCATGGCCACATTGCAGCCGTTCAAAGAAGGATATCACCCGGAACAATATCGTGTCCCCAGCCTTGACGGCAGAGATCGCTGCAAGTACACGCGACAGATCTTTGTGCAGAAGGGTGAGAGAGTGAAGATCGGGGAGCCGGTCAAGGTTAGCTTTTTCCGACAGGTTGCGCCGGGAGCAACCCTGATGTATGAGGATATTCTGTACGCCTGTGACGAGGATGTCTGCCCTGAATACACGAAAGACCCCCGTAAGTTACACATCCTGCCGTTCCTTACGACGCTCTACTAACTGTGTACCAGGGATCAAGGAGGTCGTAACACTTACATCGGATCTATCGCGCAAGAACCTGGAAACCGATTTTGAGCGCATGGATACCCCTCAGGGAGTCTTCTACCGTGTATACTTTGACATCTACCTCACACTGGACGGCAGTGAATTCAGCGCCGAGCTCGTCTGCCAAGGCGAGGTTATGGGCCGATGCCGAGCCAAATTCCGGTAAATCGGGCATATTCACTCTGTTATCGGTATTATAAAAAAAACTCAAGGCCAACCGACGGACTCGGTTGACCGGCAACTGCACAGGGCGGGCGTTTATACCATCTTTCTCATCTATTCCCCTTCGAAGCCACTGGGCAATGTTGCCCAGAGGTCCATCATGGAGTTTACCTCTTATCCTTACCTTATGTTCCTTCATGTTTGATGTTTCCTGGATACCTTTATATGAGCCCACCTTGATGATTGGTTGATTTATTAATTCAGTTAATGAGAAAAGAAAAATACTCACGACGAATGCCCGTCCTTTACCATACACCTTACCTCATCATCTCATCACCCATCCGGGAGCATAGCACTAGTCAATCAGTACAATCTAATCAATACATAGCAAAGCACACCTTCCCTCGCCACCCATCATGTCAAAGACAAGCGATACGTAACCAAGAGAATCACAACCCATCACCTGGACATACCTTTCAAGCAAACATAAAGGACAAAATCATCAGCCAGCCCAATAACTAACCCCACGTTTCCCTTCTGGATGTTTCCCCTGTAAGAACGTGGCAAAAGGAGGGTAAATAAGAATCAATATACATCTCCAATCCAACGTCAACTCAGGGAAGTAGAAAAAAAATATAACTCAAATCCGTAAGACAAGGATGGAGCAAACATAAGCTCAAACCCTACTTGATGCTATAAAGAAGACGGAATAACTACCCTTCAGGTGGTCAACGGAAGGAAATGGAATATAGGTGAGCGGGTGGGTTCTGTTCCAGTCTCTCCTATAGGTAAACTTCCATCGAAGAGGAGATTGTCTCGCACACTTAGGTAATAGAGTGTGTCTTGAGGAACTGATACGCTATTTGTTTAGTATTCGGCGGGAATCTGCAATGGTTTCACTTATTAGGATCTACCTTTAGAGGGTAACTTAGTTGACTTGGCTACTTGGGGTGGAGGTAGTGGAGAGAAGGATTCGTTACTAGATTGCATGATTCATGTATGTACTTGTGTTTTGGTTCGATTCATGTTATCCTGCTCTAGTGGTGTGGGATTCTGGTTTACGACGGGGATAGATATATCAGGCAGCTAGGTAAAATCTCTATATGGGTGGTAGATCTCGAGATGTTCTCCTGTGGCTTTCCAGAATAGGTAGGTGTGTGGTTGAATACGGAGTACTTTGTTGTCAGTACAGAGGACATAATGCATCGATGCATGGCTTTAGATGGTGTGCACTTCATTTAGCGATAATAGCGAAATGTTGAATTCTACTTTCACTGTGTGAGATGCTCGATTGAGTGGACAATTCTTCCGAAAATCATAGTTACGTTAATGGGCCCAGTTCTGAAGCCAAATGGAGGATATCCGCCGAGAGGCCCCATTCTAGGGAGAATTTGGGAGCCACATGAGGCCTTGACAATGGCCTTGAAGCGAAGTCCGTGCCCACAGCCCCAGTCCCTAGATACTGGAGAAGGTTAGCACGAGTAGGTGTCCCACTATCGGCCCCAGTATATTCCTCCTATTAGACAGGATATCGCCGAGGAGACTCGAGGAGAAGGGTCTCGACTGAGTTTACCAGGCCTGTCTAGACAAGTCCATCATTTATAATGGAGGAAAGCCGTTTGGTCGGTGGGTTGCGAATGCCCCATTGACAAGTGGATCATTGCTAGTTAAGAGTGATGCTTTCGTGCACGGTGAGTAAGACCACTATTTAGCCTTGGTATCTCTGCTTTTATGGGCTCAGTACAGTCAGACTAGGTAAGAGGGGCTCATAAGTAAGTCTTAGGTCGTGCCGTAGCTGCTCTGGCCATTGATTGCAGGTTGGTAGCCCGAGAAAAGCAATTATATCGACGTCATTAGTCAAACGTAGTTCAATCGGAGGGTTTGGATACTAGTCTGTGTGAATACGTTGTGAGCGAGGGTGTGAAAGGTTAAAAAAAAAGGATAAAAATAGGGAAAGAGGAAAAAAAAGAAAAAAGGTAGAAAAAGTAGGGAAGAAAGGGACAGCAAATGAGGCGTAAAATCTCGTCCGATCATGCCAGAAAAAGGAAAGATGCAGGAAAAAGCAAAAATCAAAGTAAAATGCGAGGGGAGAAAAGGCCACCTACATCGTCAAAATGGGAAGTGGGCAGCAGGAAAAAAAAGCGCATTCTTGGATGAGACACCGCTATACTAGGGGGCTGGCTAGTACACCATTGATTGTTGATTCTTACTAAAAACCAAGCAGGATTGCGGCAAGCGCGCTTTGCGCGAGATAAGGCGGTTGCAGCGCAAAACCCCAGATATCTTCAGTTTCGGGGAGGGTGGAGTCGCCCAACCAAACCGACTGTCTTAGAAACCCGAATTCTGGGCCCTTGGTGGTGGATCGTCAACTGAGTAAGTGCGCACTTCCATAGTATGGATGTGCATACATTCGTACCGAAGTAGATAAGTAGTTAGTTGAGGTTCCCCACTGGCTGGGGCGTACCTACAGTGCACCACCCTAGCATGTTTAGTCTTCCTATAGCTTCGCGGGGACCGAAAGACTGTAAGGACTTGTCCCTCATGGTACGTCAGTGTCGGCCCCGTACCTTCTCTTCTGATCCTAGTCTCGAGGGTAGTGCCACGGTCGCCCAGAGAAGATGGACCAGTCGTAGTACTCCGAATGACTAGCATGCCAGCACGTCAGTGAACATGATGTACAGTGGTACCTGGACTGGATTCCATCCACAGCCCGGTGACCTATGACAACAGGCGCTCTAGAACTGTGTGACCATCAACCACCAAATTGGGACTCGGCCCACGCATCGACGCATGCGCTGTGCCCCAGAAGCTCCCAGGCAATATTCATTCTGTCGTACAAGTGCGCTTGGTTAGCACGATGTATGGGTTTCTGCAATACCAGGCCAGTCACCACGCAAACGTGCCACCCTGCGCTATTTCTAATTAATTTTTGTAATCCCAGGTTGATGTCATGATGCCATTATTGGCATTCTGCATCTGCCTTTCGGAAATCAAGTCGAGTGTTGCTGGAGCGGAACTGCAGGAACTGTTAGGCAGTAGAGACAGTCCCTAAGTCAGGCTCTTGGTTTAGCTCACGAGGCCTTTCATTCTTATGCGCACGGACGGTAGACGCGTGAACTCCGGCTGACGAAGAGCAGAGATACCCTCAGCCCTTTCGATCGGACGGGCCATGAAGCTAGTCAGTTCGTACTTAGTTCGAGGAGGGGAGCATCCTGGTAATGCAATTGTACGGCCGATTCAAGGACTCCGAGTAGTGCCCCAGCTGCGGATCTTGAGGCGCTGTACTCCGTACATTGAGTCCATTTGCCTGGCCCTTCCCTGATCCACTTAGAGTTCACTTACCCTGACTTTCTCATCCACCCCCGTCCCAGGACCCACTGAAGCTCAATTGCTATGATAGCTGAGAAAGTCTACTAGATCATGTGGATGCTGTCAGTTCTTTTTTCTCTTTTCTTTTTTTTTTTGGAGCGGCGAATTGCGGCTTTTTGCGGGGAAGTCCAGGACGTATCAGAGTTCGACCCAGCTGCCTGAATCAGGAATGTAGAAGCCATTGTAGCCTTTGTAGGTAATCGTCTGACCCAGACGATCATCGTTTCTTAGGGTCCATGGACGAGATAAATTTCCAGCCATTGCCCTCTTCCGAAGAAGGTTTTGCCATGTTGACGTTAACAGTGATTCCTGGTCGTGGCGTTCGATGAGTGAGAGACAACCAAAAGTTCCTTAACATCATCCTTTCTTTCTTTTTTCCTTTTTCTTTCCTTTTCTTATATTGATTGGATTCCGGGTAAAAAAGGCGATGAATACCCTTTCATGCATTGGATTTTTATTTCTTTTTCTGTCCTTCATTGCTGTTAGATTCCGAAATTATTTTCCTTGGCTTCAGCCCAAACACCGTCCACAAGATGTTAGTTGCGAGGATCTTAAGCCCCCTCCCATCAAAGGGAGGGAGAGATATAGAGTTATGATGGATATCCGGAAACTGGATGCCCAAAACTGGCTTACCATCGACAAGAACTACATGGCGGAGCATCAGGTCCGGAGTCAATTGCTGCAACAAGAAAAGCAAAAGGTCCTACAATGCCTCCCAGAGTCATATGAAGCATGCCTTGAAGCGTTGGAGGAGGTGGTTGATTTCCTGTGTCAGCGGTTTCCAGACAAATTCGAACATAAGAGGTCCGGCGACGAGTCGACCGTTCACAACAAGGTGACCGGCGAAACGTTCGTTTTTGGGGGTCAAAACAAGCAGGTCGATCCGCTTGAGATAGCGGTGAGACTGACCATGGAAGACCTAAGCATCTTAATGAAGAATGCGGACGACGAGTACTACTTGTTAGTTTGAAGAGACCCTCCTTGGCCTACTTTCAGGGTAACGACAACTGACCAACAAGGCAGGGCCGCCAGTGCAAGCCTCTTTCCGGTGGGATGGACTGTTCAGGAACGAATTGGATGGACAATCTCGCGGCTTCATGAACCCGTGCCTCTGTGGCATCAGCAAGTCGCCGCTTCTGTTAGCAAGTGAGTGGATATGATGCTTTATAAAGAAGATGGGAAGCTGACTTCCAATAAGGTTCTTGAACCGCCTTACGCCATCTTCACCAATGGAACGGTCAAACTATTTTGTTGAAGTGAAGCGCTCTGATGAAGACTTGTTTGAGACCCTTTATCGTCCTACGACATTGTTTGAGGACAACCCCAACCCATCCCCTGAGGATATCGTCATCCGCCGTGAGCGACAGACCTTCCGTAGACTGCCTCGGACTGGAACACTTGTTTTCGGCGTCAAGACGTTCCTTACCACCTTGAATGAACTTCCAATGCAGGAACTGCGAAATCTGGCTAAAGAAATCAAAAGTTGGCCGGACTATGTCGGCGAATACAAAGGAAGGGAAGTTTGGGGGGCCAAGGCGTTGGAGTTCTGTGAGAAGCGAAGCCGAGAGGAAGAGAAGCTGAAGGAAGAGGTAGGAATGATGGAGGTGTAATTGGGAGGGTCACGACACTTGTAGCACTATTCTTTTCCTTTTCTTGCATCGGGGGCATTGTTTTGGGCTAAAACGGGTGGGTGGCACTCTGATCTTTTTTTTGCGAAAGCGTTCTCATTTTCCTTTCTTTTCTTTTCTTTTTTTTTTTGCATCAAATGCTGTCATGGTTGCTTCGTTTTTTCTTTTCCTTTTCTCTTCTCTTCTTCCTTTTGCCACCGTGATTTCATGATGGGCAGACGAGAATTGTTCAATCCATGTATGCTATAGCTGCAAGATATATATGAAAGAAGATCGATTTCAACACCTCAAAGATAAGCCGAAGTGATCAATTCAAACGTATGTACAAAGAATGATGTATACAAATGTAGACTGGGGGACAGGAAGCACCCGAAAGGATATATGTGATGAATGTCTATGCAATAATGTATTATAACCAAAAAGCAAACGGAAAAGTCTAGTTCAGAAATATGTATCGCCAACAAGATGAAAGGGTATTTGGTGTTGTTCAATGCAGTGCAGCGGTCTATATCTTTGACCGAGGCGGCTCATCTTGTTTTAACCTTACAACACCCTATACCGACCATGCATTAGTGAATCGCATTCGACAACAGACCGGGAATCAACAAACGAATGATAGGGAGCATACCTCTTGCGTGCAGGTGGCGATTAATGTTCCATCTTTAGACCAGATATTCTGGAGGACCAAACCCCTCCCCTCGCCAGCCCAAGGGCTCTCCATCTCCGTGACCATCCACTCGTCTGCGCGAAACGCCCAAGGATTGTGGAAGTAAATCGAATGATCAAGACTGACCATCATGCCGACCTCTTTATGGTTGTGTTTGTTCTTCGGGTCCTCGGCTTTGCTGAGGGCGCCCTCCAACCGACGGCGCAATTCAGCGGCTTCTTCGTCCTTCAACTCCTTAAACGCTCGTGAGATTTCGTCATCATCTAAGTCGGATGGGTTCTTGAGTGCGTTTAGGGCTGCCTTGAGTTCGGCGGGGGAGGCAAATCGAGGGATGTCATGGACGCGCGATACAGTTCCGACAAAATAACTATCGGTCACATAGGCGAGGGCGGAAAGATGGGCGTGGTGGCCGCCGGCCTCGGAGATGTTTCCTCGTGCGCGCATGCAGCGTCGGATTCGCTTCTCCTCCGGCTTTGACGAATCCCCTGGGCCCGTTAGCATGACTGGAACTTCATCCCACTTGTAGCATAGCACGCAGGTCATGATGCTTACGGTTCACAGTCCCGAGTTTGTGCGACTCGAATGGCCCGCCTCCAACGTTATAAAGCTTCCTCTGTGCATCCGCAGAAGAATCGTCTGGCAGCGTGACAACAGGCATTGACTTCGCATGCTCCAGCTTCTTCTTCCCACCACTGTTGGCCCTGCTGAAACTCAAGGTGGTGGTGAAAATCGGTCGACCGCGTTGCCTGGCTTGAACAGTGCGCGTGATGAAGCTCCTGCCATCGCGCACTCGCTCAACATGGTATAGAATGGGGATCTCGGAATCGCCTGCGAGGACGAAATAGCAGTGCATGCTGTGGACGGCGAAATCCGACGGAACCGTCCGCATCGCTGCGGCGAGTGACTGGGCGATTGCCGCACCACCGTAGATGCCCCGCGCGCCAGGTGGGTGCCAGAGAGGACGAGTATTGGTAAAGACATCCTGTCGATAGGAATAGAATGGTTAGAGACAGAGCAAGGTAGGTGGTGCGGATTTGGACACACGTACCGGACCAATATCTATCACAGGCGTTAACTCCAAGACATTTTCGATGGGGGCTTTGGAAGAATCTAGCGGGGGAGGTTCAAAGAGAGTCACCCTTTTCGCCATGACTGGGTTTAGATGATAACCGGATAGTTCTACAGAAGGAGATCAGATGAACAGTGAATAACGATGGAGGCAATGTATTGAATTCATGGGGGAGTGGGAAAAAGGTTGAGGGAGGACTTCTTGACTCCGTGGATGACGCGGGCAGGAGATTCCTAATCGGGTAACTACCGAGGCGTTCCTGTTTCAACTTCCATGGTTGCGTGCCGAATCTCCGTCGGCATTCTAAGCTATGAAGAACTACCAGTGAACCAACAACTTGGTTGCTCCCAACCCACCCAGTCTTGTTCTTCTCTTTTCTTCTATTCTTTTCTCATACCCTCGTCTACACGATCGAGAAGACTCGCTTCACAGAGCACTGACTTCTTTTTAATCTAGGGAATAGAGTAGACATACAGAGTTTCTGTATTGCTGTAAGCACGACTGCAGAAAGCATGTGATATCTGGATCAGGGTCGAAAGAAGGTATCAGATTATAGAAAGATCCTCGGTAGATCAGCATCAACGTTATTGGTTGGCCTTCGTCTTCCCAACACATTCGCAGCCCCCGTAGATTTTTCGAACTCTGTCTTGTCGGATACGGTGTGCTGCACTGCATGCCTACATTGGTGTGAAGTATCGTGTAAGCCATACTTGGTTAGTCTCTTATCCTTAGACGATCAGAGACTGGAGATGTGAAACCTGGTATGCGCTTGGTAGTGATGAACACGATCCGCTGACCAGTCAAGGAAGAGCCAGGATATTTCGGAGTATATTACCCCATCACCTCGCTTCATTTATATGCACGTAGGCTGACCAACTCAGCTATAATAATTGTTCTCGCGAGGAGGAGGCATGAAAGAATCCCATCCTTTCCCGGGATTGATGTGTTCCGGAACTTTAACCCTGAAAGTCTTTTGCATAACCTTGGAGCTCGATCGCTTTTTATCTTGATTTTCTTGAAGAAGCCGGAGGAGCTGTTGTCGCTGCATCTCCTCTTCCGTCAAAGGGATCATTGTACGGTCGGACTCGTCGACTCGAATATCATCGGCGATGCTTCTTCCATATGCCCATAATGCGCATAACGCGTAGACGACTGCGAATATAGAGGCAAGAACCATGCCCACTGTTGCCAATCGGCCGATGGGGAGTAACTTTCGACAGAAAATATGAAGAACGACATTCAACAGTCCGAGGAGGTTGGAGAATAGACAAGGTCTGCGTGGTGGTGAGATTGCAATCCAAGAAGGGGAAAAACACGTCGGGCATTTACAGGAAGACAGAATGAATCAAGTATGTACGCTTACGATACTGGGCGCCGATTAAGATGAGCGACAGAAGGTATGCATTTCCGATTAATGCCAATGCTGCTACAGCTGTGCCTGTCTTGTCTCCACGAGAATCATCCTTGGCGTCTTCAAATGCTAGAGGCATGACGAGAAACCTTTGCGATGGCATGTCCGTCATCAGATCGTGAATACATAGGAGGGCAGAAGAAAACATACCCCACCAGCGTCAAGTTCGACGATAAGCCCGCCAGGAATTTCCAAGTCGCTCGCACGTTTTCGTGATCGGTCGGCTGTTGCTCCTGAGACACAAGTCCAAGCTCCTGATATTGAGGCGAATCCATGTTTCGTCTCTTGCGAAATATACGAGATATGATCTAGTAATACTATACAGGCCCTGGAAGAGACCAATAGCTCACATAGGATATAGATAACAGAGGTGTCCTGCTGGTAGCAATAATCAATAGTATTAATATAAGTCAAGAATATATAACAATATTAGAACGACCGATTGAGGGAGATTAAAGCCGTAAGGGAAAGGCAAAATGCTGATAAACGAAGGACAGCAACCAGAATATCAAGAGGATAAGTGGTAGATAGGACAGTTTAACCGTACGATATCGGAGAAGAAGAAGGAAGAGAAGAAGAAAAAAGAAAGGAAAAAAGAGAGAGGCAGGGGGATTAAATGAAGCTGCAAGAAAACAAACGGTCTCCCTTTAGATTGTAAATCATCCGCGCCCGTGCTCTGGGATTGGCCCTTGAATCTGCAAGTAACAGGGGTGATTGGCTCTCTCCACTTAAGTTGCGATTCTTTGCACCTGAAAATCTCACTTGCAAGCGAGAAGTTCGTAAATCTGCACTGCTCAGCCACAGGTACATCAGCCTGCAGTGCGAAAGCCAACATTTGGACATTGATAAGCAGACAAAAATAGTAACTAACTTTGTCGACATCGCGAAGGAATGCCACAGTTCCCCTCTCCAATCCAAATTTCCCCACTCATCCCGAGACTAAGGATGAGCAAGGAGCATGTAAGTTCCATATCACTGCCACTTCTCCAATCCGTGCAAGAGAAGATCTAATCTGGAGATACTACCTATTCACATACATACCAGAATTCTCATGACCATGGGGGATTTGGAAGGAAAAAAAGCAGAGTAAGAAAAAGAATTAAGATGAATTTCTCGAATTTGATCAATTGGTTTTGTTTCTTTTATACACCATCAACTTGGGTGTCGCTCGAAGTCAGACGAGCGTAGCTACAACCGATCGCTCTGATTCTCCAGGTCCTTGGGCTCGACATGAATCGTGGAAACCTCACCCGACCTTCCCACGCTTCGATCCGTTGGTGGTCCCTGAGCATCGGTCTCCTTTAACCGCTTGAGCTCTTGACAGAACTTGCTGCTCTCTCGGATACGAGCTCCATAACGAATGAAGACAAATGGAATTACGGTGATTCCAAGGCTCAAAAAGCCAACAAGAGTGTATGCCCAATTTACCCCAAGGCGATCGAACATTGGCTTGGTCGCTAAAGGCAACATAGCCCCCAAAATACTCCGCGTACAAGCAGATGCGGACATAGCGCTAGCAGAGTAGGTCTCGTACGCGTCGGCCATATAGTTGGCCATGGCCATAAAATTCAACAGGTATCCCGCCCCGAACAGAATCCCCGATAATGCAGGAATCGACCAGTGAACGCTGGGAAAAGCTGTCCAGCCCATGAAGAAGATAGCTACAACGTATAATGGCCCTCCGAGGCAAGCAAGAGGAAGACGACGGTATTCTTCAATATGGGCCCATTTCACATTCCGGGCTTTTGCGCGGGATAAAAACTTGTCGTACCAGATGAATATCACGCAAGCAACTACAGCGCCGACACCGACTGCACTGGGGAATCAGTACTGTTCTCGGGATCTCAGGCTTCATGACACTCACTTGGGAGGAAGCAAAGTCCAGATTTAGCTGGGTCCATTCCGTAGATATCTGCATTCATTTCCAGGTTAGTGAGTTGTAGCTGGGAGAATCTGTCGGGGAATGGTCGCCATGAAGCAGGATGGGAAGCAGGCGGAAGTGTCACTAACCCTGGAAAACCAATGGATAGGCCTGAAAGTAGAGATAAAATATTGCGTAGGTAAGGGCGAGGTATAAACAGGAACAAGATACGATGGGCTCATAGAACAACATTCGCAACGGCCGTGCCAAATGGATAACGAGTGTTCGTTTAAGATCTCGACTACCGAGATCCAACGGCGATACTATATCTGGATTACCCGTCTCCTTCCGTAATCTCTTAGCTCTTTGTTGAAGGATTATAGGCGCGTATGTTTCAGGCATCACGAAAGCCATAGGTAGACTAATGGCTGCATACGCGAGACCAAACCAAAAACACGATCTCCAGCCGTAACTCACGAGGAAACCTGACGCTAGAGGCCCGAGGACGGGTCCAATAGTTGTAGCCTATGAAGGTTGGTTAATATCCCAACAAATACTACCAACAGTACTAGGTACTGAAGATAGGGTATTTACCGTCATGTAATACGCCATGAGTCGACCACGAGCCGTAGGATCTGCCTCTATATCGGCATAGATGCCGCCAACGATAGCGATAGGCGCAGAAGCAGCCATTCCATCGAGCAACCTGAGGGTAAGCAAAGATGGGTACGACTTTGCCAGGGCAGATGCCATCATGAAGACGGTATATAACAAGAAAGCTATCAATAACGGGTACCTTCGTCCCTTAGCCTCCGAAAAAGGGCCCCATAACAGAGGCCCTAGAATATAGCCGACGAGGAATACAGAAATCGGTAAGACGAGGATCTGCTGATTCGTCACGCTAAATTCCTGGGCGATTGCTTTTGTAGCTCCGCCTGTGACCGAGGAACCGACAGTGCTATTCATGACCTCATTTGCACCAGTAACAAGCACAAATATTTTCCAAAACTAGTCCATTAGTATGGAGATATTATGCTGTAGGAAGCTCTTGATTTCGGACAGTTCTACTGTACCTTTGACCAATTATTAGGGTGATCTGGATCGTGTGGTTCAAAGGCCACCACGGTTTTCGATTCCATATGACAGCAGCTCCAACGAGAAGATGTGCTTGATTGACTGTCGGAGGAATGGCAGTCATTGGCTTGATCGTTACTAGACAAGCTATATGGTTTTTCTGATGAGGTGATCGCTTCCTCTAGTTAACATGTTAGCTCAAGCGTAGGATCTGATGAACTTTCGGAAACAAACCGTTTATTATCTCTCTTGTAGGGCATGATTTCGCTGAAAGCGAGGAGTTTGGCATATTTTATATAGTGACCGTCGACTAACCTATGGATCTTACACCGTACCAGGACACCAAGGAGCTTTGAGAACTCATGCCTTAATAAATAACGGCTACCGTAGCCATTGATCCCAAAGGAGGCCATAAATAACAGACAGGAGTCGTCATCTATGTCAATCTCAACTATTCCAAATATACCCCTGTGATACCCTCTATTAGCACAGAGAGGCGAAGTGGATCATGATCTACTCGATGAATATGTGGATTTGTGTAAACATGTTGATCCCCCCACCAAGGAAGAGCGCTCGATCATTCTCGGATCAACGGTCGTGCAGTAACTAGACCGGAGCAGAGCATATGAGGCAAGGCATGATTCAGTCCTTCTGTTGCGCTTGGAACTAGTAGGCAGATCGGCGTGTTCCAAGTGATTCACCCTAAGCCCTACCAAGTCCTTAGAGTTGCGGTTCGTCATGGCAAGAACGGATCATCATTAACAAAGCTCTTTTACTGAAATCAAGCTTAACTCAGAAAAGCTTGTCTATGGCACCCATAGTCCGGACAGACAATCCGAGTTGCGGTGACTTGAACCTTGAAGTGGTATCTGAATACCTTGTTTCACATGATGACACAAGCCATATAGATTTAGCCGAACTTGAGAATGTTTAGGAACAGTTGCCAAGGTTGTTAGTTTGCGTGGAGCCCCTACCGTTAAACTTCGCAAATCCCTTGCATCGACATCTTTCCCTTCGGAAGCAGATCCGTCACAACGGACAGAACGCCGAAGACAAAGAATATCGAGCTTGCCCTTTGGGAAAGCTCCCACACTGAACTGAGAATGTCTGGCTCTTCATTTTCGAGACCTATATCATGCATGATCCGACACTTGGATCATTGCAGTTGAAGGGTTCTTGTGCGCGAGTAGTAGCTTCTTTGGAGACAATCTGGTGGACGGAGCCACGTCATGGCAAGCATTCCCGAATAACAAACTGATAACTCCTGACTTAAATAGTGGAGCATATCTACTTACCAGGAAGCTTGTAATGGCCAACCTCCCTGAATTTGCCAATGTAAACGGACACCAGAGGAGGTTTGGAATAATTGCACAAAAGAAGTTAAATAACAAGGCACTGCGGATATTTCCGCTTGTAGAACCTGCTAGAATTCCGTCTTTGAATTTGAGACAACAGGGAATCTTGTTTGGGGCACAGGAAGATAATGAGGATGTTGTGTGGAATCGTAAGCTGTACGCGTAAAATTGGATCTATCATCCACTATTCTGCGTTCAGATTATCACGCTAGTTCAGCTAAAATTATATAAAACAAGGGTAATGATTTGTACACCGTGGCAATTCTTGATATAAGCAAAGCATAACAGTGCTCATAGTAGTCGGTGATAACCCTAGAAACAAGGTGGGGAAAAAGATGGAAGCCTTTGTTATATCTGTAAGAAGCTAGCGATCAACGTTTTTTTCAAGTTAGAAACTGGCCTGATAACCATAATCGATGTACACTTAAAGTGCCCGTTTCAACCACTAGATGGGTATTCGAAAACTCTTAGTATATAGTATTTTGATAGATCAAGCTCAAGCTATTGAGTGGAAGGAAATGGTAACGCCGCCGGATAATAGGTCAAATACGCCTTGTCAGATATCTGTATGAGACAGACAGGCCGGTCAATCCTCGTAAATCCCTCCCTCACTATCGATAGGTTAGCTCAAAGAAACGTATGTTGAGAAAACATATGAGGGAACGGATGAAATGGCGCTCACAAAGGCTCCTGAAGACTTTCTCTCCCTTCTGCGGCCGAGTTGACCCAGACACTAACCTGCATTTCATAAACAGGAAATATCCCGTACCCTTTCTTATCAATGATAACTGTCCTTGGATGCCACCCCAAAATGTCTGTCCATTGTTCCTTGGCATGGTTCCGCCCGACGTACATACGTTTCTGAGACGCACCCGCGTTGCTCATGATGCACGCTAGACCAGACGGGTGATACAAATTGCCATAACGGACGAATCCTACTATTTGTTAGGCGGTAATGACCAAGCACCTCGAATACTGCTAGGGATGCACACCGATGCAATTGGCCTGATCAAAATAGTCGCATTGTTCGCCGTAAGCGTAAAGCTTGCGAGCACGTGCAAGAACTGGAAGCTTTCCACCACAGGATGGAGTCATGGGATTTTTGACACCGCATCTGATACCGTAGAGATCTCCATAAAATATACATGGTTGTCCCTTGTCTCGGAGTAGAATCAAAGCATAGGCGAGGGGCATGAAGAATGATGCAATCGGAGCCTGGGTAGCTTATTAGTTGTTTTCAGGATCAAAAAGGGCCATGTGTCCTACCTCTAGGGACTGTCCTGGTTGCTGTAGGATGATCTATTAACACCTCCATGGATGCTGGTCCACGACAGGTCTCTCTCTTACCGTATCATGATTCATAACTAGTGTCTACTCATGCGGTAAGCATAGTGTAAACGAAGGATAAAACCAGAGGGGTCTTACAATTGCGTGTGCTGGCTTGGTCTCTACAAGCGTATCATTGAAAATCTTGCGAAGATCTGCTCCCCCCGTGCGCGAGAACCTCGAGAAGCGCCCCACCAAGGGAGCATCGAACAGAGACAGCTGATGATCCATTTTCTGCAGATAATGCATAAGAACCCTGGCATCGCCGCTCCAGTACTCTGCAACGAAGGAAAACTGCGGCCCGACGGTTGCTCGAACGTGATTGACAAACTTCTTCTGGAAATCAGCTGAGTAGTGTTTGCTTGCATCTAACCTCATGCCGCAGAGAGACAACTGGCTTCCTATCCATTCTCCCCATCGGAGAACGTCCTTCTGAACTTCTAGGTTGGAATAATCTAGGTCAGCGAACATAAGATAGTCATAGTTTCCCTTCTCGTGCGCCACGTCATCAGACCATCTTTTGCTAGCGACTTTGTATATCGCATTTTTCTTCCGAGCTTCATCCCAGTCAACGCCGCTGAAATGATGCCAACTATATTTCATGGGACTATATATGCCGCCACGGCCCGCGAAGCTGAATCCAACCCAGCCCTCAATCTCCTTTACAGCGGAGATTTCAACACTGCGGTCTTTTGTACCAGCCAAGAGCATTAGTTAGCCTAATGACACCACGAATAGAGGCCATACCTTTTGGATCCACTTTTACAGCCGGAAATCGTTCGGTGTAATCTGCACCAGCTTTGTGATTAAGGACCGCATCCCAGTAAATGCCAATACCGAGATTCCGCGCAGAAGAAGCTAGAGATTGGAGTTCTGCTTTGCTACCCCATTTTGTAGATCGTGATCCCTTCTGGTCAAATTCCCCTAGGTCGTATAGATCATAGATGTCATAGCCATTACCGGAAGGGGTCATTGCTTTACATCCCGGAGGAATCCAAATACTATCGACACCGATAGATTTCAGACTCATTAGTGAGCGTTGAAGACGTTTCCAGTGCCCTTGGTCATCCGGAACGTGCCATTCGAAACCCTGTAGCATGAGCGAATTATCAGGGGTATCCCATGATGGGAGTTTAGCTAGATGCTGTGCCTCTTCTATGCATAATCGCGTATTCAGTATCCACAGAGTGGCAGCTTATCTATAGAGAGGCAAGAGAACTGACTTTCAATCCTCTTCCATTTTCTTCTTTCATCCCTTGCTTTGGGATCACACCAGGACGGGATGGGTAACATTGATGGCTTGGATAGAAAGAAAGTCGCCGCGAGAGACTACGAACTAAAGCTGATGGAAAAGTCCAACAAGTGAAAACTCATTTTCTGACAGGTACCAAATATAGAAGAGGCGCGTCATCATGCACCGTTCTATTCAATAGACGTATCAACTGTTTCGGTACCCAAGCAGTCGGTGTGGAACACGGGCCAGATACTGGATGACTTTGAAAAATATGATAAAACCGCTGTCAGGTGTTTAGTGGATACAAATCAGAGCAAGCAAACAGGCACCCTCGATTCGAGTTGAAGATTAGGTGGTGATTGAGCTTTTGCGTGGTTGACCGCCATGGGTGATCAGAATTGTTTATAATTGACTTGTTCATCACGGTGCCAGCAGCAAAGTGTTGTAGTCCCCTCCACAATGAACGAATTAGAAACTCGACTGTAGTTGTGAGATCCTTTGTTTTTTCTTTCTCCTTTTCCTGGGTAACCTTGGGTGGATTGGAAGTCAACCTTGGAAGTTGTGAAAGAAACCCAAGAGATATTGCACCAATTAAAGATTGTACAATCACCCGGCGGCTGCCTCAGGTATCCATAAGGGATGTCACGGGTGGGGATCCGAGGGAATGACATATCAAACCGGGAACAGCTGAATGGCCAAGAGATATTAAGTAAAGTATTAAGTAAAGCCCGACAAAAAGTTGTAACAGTTATTGAAATGATAGGACACTGTGACGCAGTGCATTCTTTGCCCTAAGATTACTGACGGTCATGGAAATGCTCCGGTAATTCTATTGGCATAGTAGGTAGGCGTTCCTGTTCATCGGGCGGTCATGAATGCCTGAGGCGACCAATTGCCAGTACTATCAAACCTGGATGATAACATGGGCCACGTAGCTTTTTCCTGGTTTTTATCCCTTTCGTCGACTGTAAGTAATTGAAGAAAAATGAAACGAAGAAGACTGGTAGTCAGAGGAACTATATAAATAGTCCTGTAAAAGCAACCATAAGAATTCAAGAGGTAGATATCTATCTCTCTGCTGTTGACCGGGCGATCGGATTTAACGGTGGCAAGTCATCGTGCCTCCGACCCTCACCCGCATTGGCCGCGAAAAGTTTTCGGGTTGCGACTAGTGCCGACCGCCATCCCTTTCAAATCCTCTCCTCCCGGATTCAATTTCTTTCCATCTCAATCCCTGAGCTTCAATTGCTTGACATTTCCACCCTCCATCTCCCCACTCTTCTCTTCCCTTTTCCTTTTTGTGTTTAGAGCAGAGTACGACTCTCCATATAATATAATGTCCTCTAAAGCCGAAACCCCCGCTCCCGCTGCTCCTCAGCAGCTCAGCGGCCTTGCTCTCTACTCCAGATTCGCCTTCGCTGGTGCTGTCTGCTGTTCCGTCACCCACGGAGCTCTTACTCCTGTCGATGTGTAAGTCCAATTGGGTCGCCATAATTGCATTGAATGCGCCTTGTTCCGGCATTCCCGCTTGTACTGTCCGTACTGATATTTCCTTTCCTGCTGTGCAGCGTCAAGACCAGAATCCAGCTTGACCCCGTCACCTACAACCGTGGTATGATCGGTGGTTTCCGTCAGGTTATTGCCAACGAGGGTGCTGGCGCTCTCCTCACTGGTTTCGGTCCTACCGCCGCCGGTTACTTCCTTCAGGGTGCTTTCAAGTTCGGTGGTTATGAGTTCTTCAAGCAGCAGTGGATCAACCAGCTCGGTTACGAGACTGCCTCCAACAACCGTACCGCTGTCTACCTTGCCTCTTCCGCCACCGCCGAGTTCTTTGCCGATATCGCTCTTTGCCCTCTTGAAGCCACCCGTATCCGTCTCGTCTCCCAGCCTACTTTCGCTACCGGTCTCCTGAGCGGTTTCGGTAAGATCCTCAAGAACGAGGGTGTCGGCGCTTTCTACTCTGGATTCGGACCTATTCTCTTCAAGCAGTAAGTTTGCACTAGTCTAGTCAAATTTGGGCAACCAAGTCTAATCGAAATTCCAGGGTTCCCTACACCATGGCCAAGTTCGTCGTTTTCGAGAAGGCTTCTGAGGCTATCTACCGCAACTTTGACAAGGAGACCCTCACCGATGGTGCTAAGACTGCTATCAACCTTGGCTCTGGTCTCATTGCTGGTTTCGCTGCCGCTCTCGTCTCCCAGCCCGCCGATACTATGCTGAGCAAGATCAACAAGACCCCCGGCGAGCCTGGTGAGGGTACCGTCTCTCGTCTCATCAAGATCGGTAAGGAGCTTGGTTTCCGTGGCTCCTACGCCGGTATTGGTGCCCGTCTGTTCATGGTTGGTACCTTGACTGCTGGTCAGTTCGCCATCTACGGTGACATCAAGCGTCTCTTGGGTGCCACTGGTGGTGTTGAGATCGGCAAATAGATTATTACCACATGACTAGTTTGGTGTACTATATGCTACTAGATTTGCGTTAAAATATTTGTCCGCAATAGATTTCCCTTCGCGATTTCTTTCTCTGTGATTGCAATTGCAACGATATCCACAACAAACCGGTACTGGCTAAACATGCTATGGGCATGCTGTAATGCTTTATTTTCCGTTCATGAACGTTCGGTTAGTGTAATAGTATTATTAGTAGGGTAATTTCAGGATGGAGAAGGAACCTCATTTGAACGAGGTTTCTGTTGAGGTGACTAAAAGCCCTTGCAATTTCAAGCGACAGAAAGCATCTCGAATATATATGGGCACTCTCTTCTCTCCCACGCGGCCTACCGAAGGGAATATTCGACATGTATGATTGTTTAGTCAAGAGAGACCCAGCCAGGAAAAAACGTATATACCCTGATAGATTAATAGAGTACGATATCTAAACAAGGAACAACCACTCATGATTTGGTTCAGGCTGCAAGGTATACAACAGATAGATACAAATTGGCTTCAGATAACACAACATTACATAAAAGATATGTTAGGTACACCCTTTGGGCTTTGTGGCCACCCAGTAGATAACAAAGTAGTGTTGAGCCTTCCCCCAGAAAATTTTCTTCTGCGACACGCCTACAGATAAGACTTTGTCGGCTCTCTGTCCAAATAGCGTGTACCAAGTGTCTATAGACTGTTATAAAAATGGTCAGGGAGGATTGCGATGCGTATGAGAGGAATGGCGCACGGAAGATAACCGAAGGACACATTTCCCGATGGCCTCATATGTGCACGCTCAACCACCTGCCTGTCAATGGTGACGGCACTCATTCTCCATACAGCGCTTAATCTGAGATAGCTCTCTGGGTCTAATCTAATCCTCAATGTGTTTTGTGCTGCAGCCGAGGCCCTATAGTGTTGAATGAAACGGATAGGAGGGTACTGCAGCTTCATAACTCGAAAGGATTGGCCATTAGCATAATAGTTCTCTGCCATTTCCATTGCTGGCGGAGGTTGCGGCCAAGTCATGTAATGGCCTAGCAGAACACCCTTATATTCGTGGGCAGGAATGTCAGTCCAGATTCCCATCATCGTCTCCGGCGACGTACGATGGACTGAAGACTAGCCAGTAGCTATGGCCACCGTTCTATGTACGTGATGCTCAGATAAAACCAGCATAGAGGCCAAGTCAAGAGGCTTTTTCTATAGTTTTTCGGTTCATATCAGCCGTCATGGCGTGGGATTCACCGGCTCGATATCGAACAATCTGCTCATCGAGGATATCCCGAAGTATCGATATGCTTAATGCTGACCGTTTGGGGTTTCGTGTCGCTGTGAGTTGGTGCCGAAGGTGGGTGGTAGGTTTGCGTCGAAGGGAGTAGATGGAGGACAGAAGGGTGGCGATAGGACTACTATCTCAATGACTGGGGAAAGGAGCGAGGTATGTATGTAGATGCGAATGATTCTCATTAATATACACCGTATAGAGTTAGATACAGATGTGGTAGTATGAAGTTGTGCTCTGTCATACCTAGTTAGGCATTGCTTCCATATTCAAAATTCTCTGGTATTCCCCGAAAACCCAACCACTATTATGAGGATTAGAGCAATCGTAAAATAGATTACAAGATGTGTAAGGTAGGCCGTCAAGACACAAGAGGGCGAGGAATCGCAGGTTTCCATAAGCATGAGGCTGAGTCTTCAAGGAACTCCAAGGGAGACGTATGAACGAGGCGAAAAAGACAGAAATTTTTTTCCCACATGCTAATAGCAGGGACATCAGCCCAGAGGGCACAGAACAGAAGATCTCTGAAACCAATGAGCCATCCAGCTCTAGTCTCCCACATTCGCGGCAAGTCAGAAATTTCTGCTGCTTCCTAAACAACAAACTCTGTCAGTGTATTGCCAAGGGTGTCCATGGGGGAGCTAAATCCAGGGTTGCATATGTTCTCCGTAGTGGCTGCCAGATGGCGAGCCTCTATTGGAGAGTGATATGGCTGCTCTCGAGTACATGGGGGAAAGGAGCTGACCGAAGCAAGCTCATACCGTGTCTTCTTCGCCCCGCACTGTGCCTGCTCACTTTACCCTGCTTAACAGCGTATGCATCTTGAGGATAATAGTAGTACAGCTTTGCAAATGGCATGAGGTAATGGAGTGCCACTTGAGATTACAACTACAGAGCATGAAAGATGTATAAAGGTATGGTGTGCCCTAAGGAGCTCTCAACATCAGGATAAGAGTGTGATTGCGGTCTCAGGGAGTACTGTGACTAGCATTTACATAACCCAAAGAGTAATTTGAAATATAACCAACCTTGGAATGGGAGAAAAACGGAGTGCCTCCGGACACGGTGCCCCATCGAATTGATTGTGTGGATCAAACCACAGCCCTTCCGAAAAAAATCCACCCGATTCCTTCTCTGGTCACACCACCGTCAATAAGTCCAGGAGATCTGCAAAGAGCAGATGATGGCGTGGGTCGTTCTGTACGATAGATGGAGTACGAGTGGATAATTGTCGTATTGAGCGGGATATTACTCTTGATAAGGTGCAATTTGCAATGGTTACCTTACCCGGAAAAGATATTGGTTATAGGAGCGATATACCAGGCATCTCGACGATGTCGTGGTGGCAGAGTGGCTATACCTAGACGCATAATGTCCAAGAAAATGGGTCTTCAGTCATATTCTTGTAGTGAATCTACTAGTACTTCCTAACCTTGTAGACTTTATGTTTATGCAGGGGAATCCTTGGACTCTCATGTTCTATGCCATAAGGGAAGATAGTACATAGCTCCACTACCAGAATATACCATATGAGGTAAGAGAGTATAGTCGGTGGACACCTGAACTACATAGAGCCCCGGAGAAGTGAAACATGCATCCTAGACAGGGACAAGGCAGTCTGGAGAGTTACATCAGAAATGAGGAGGCGGGGACGCCACGATACATGAGCCGTGGACAGAGTAAGAGCGAGCAACCTCCGATATTAATGATTAGGGTCCGTCAAGGCAGAATCGATGGGCCCCTTTGAAAGCTTGGCAGGATTATCGATTTGCCCTAACGAGGTCGCTTTCTCTCTGTTGTCGGTGGCATGTCCGAACTATCGTTCGACTTCCCTTGGGTTAGGTAGGACCTCAGTGTACCTCGCTCCAGAAAGAAGCATATGGAGTCTTAGCACGCCATAATAGATCGACTCAACTACTCGTAATATCCATGTTCTATACCTTGTGATGAGTGGAAGAACCAGCATATCCCCAAGCAAAATGCAGGTCGACCGGCAGTTGATACCCGCACAAGCACTAGATAATCCAACTATTGAACCCTTGGCTTGGTACTACGGAGTACGTCTTTAGACGCAGAGTAACCTATTGGTAACCTTGAGATATAGCTTACTCAACATATACCTCGCTTGAAACATACTGTTCCCCCATTCAGCAATACAAATGCCAGTATGATAAAGTTTGAGATTCAGAGATCAGCGTTATACTCTGTAAGAACCTCACTGGGAACTCCTCCAACGCAGCAAGCATTGATTTGGCCATGTTTCAGCCCCTGAAAAGCCGATAGTTGTGGCCAAGACCAAGAGGCGCAGCATGTTTTACCCTCCGCACCGCGGCACTGCCTCGCTGGAGTGGATGCTTCGGTCAACCTACAAGGGCTGATGGTTTAGGGCCCCAACCCAACGGTTCTAGGGTTCGATACCCGCAACACCCCCACAAGGGTCCCAATCAATAAGGCTTTAGGGTCACTGTTTCTAGTGGGATTTGCTCTTGTTGGTAGCTCTACCTCAGATGTCGAAAAATTACTAAGCGGAAGAGTTTCATCGGTTTTTATGGGGCAAACGGAAGTTCAAGGTACCAAGCCACCAAATAGAAGCTTGTAACGGCCTGGACTGTCTTAGGGTGTTGCTCATACACGTTGCACCTAGGCATTATCCTCCCTCCCCTATCTTCTTGTTGGTGCTGTAGGGCCTAATCTTCGCTTCTTTAAAGATAGTGTTCCATTGTGTAAAGAATTTATTGTAGATCGCCGGGTATCTAATTCTAGAATATATATTCAACATAATAGAAGCTTCTCGCTGTATATTGCGCGGCAAAGGAGAGTATGAATCAAGGCAGTATGGAGTGAAGGAAAGCAAGGAAGACAGCAGAAAGAACGAACGAACGAACACAGCACCCACATTCCATTGAGCTGGTGAGAAAACAAATGAATCATCACAAAAGGCCTGCTTCCTCATCCCGCCTATCTAATATCAAGGTATATCTCGACCGTCTTCTCACCCGTAGGATATAAAACGTCAACACCAGCACGCCAATTGCAACTGCTCCAAGACAAATCTCACGCCAGTGTTTGTAGATGTAACTAACTATCGCTACATCGTTTCCATGCCAGGTGGATCCTGGGGCGTGTCCAAAGAATGAGTACGCAGTGGTGTCGTACATCATAGAAGGAAGTATAGCAACGCCATGTGGCATGGTAATTTCCTCGCCCGGGCCATTTTGCACTTTTCGAAACCACTCTGTCAAGAGGCTGCTGAGATACATCGGCCCCGTCGTAAAAAACACAGTGATATACTTGGAAAGGTAGAAGCCGTCGTGATCATGCAGAGCCAGGGCAACTTTGGTGATGAATGGATGTCCTGGGGTACTCGCCATCAGGTCGTTACTGACACCGTAGGGTTGGGTCTTGGGCATCCAGGCAGAGAAGTCCAGCAGCGGGTCCAACGGTCGGCGACAAGCTATGTCCATATCGATATACACGCCCCCATAATGCCACAGTAGAAAATAACGGATGGCATCAGCGCGTTGAATGTTGTATGGGTAGGCATCGTAGGTGGGAAGGAACCAGTCAAAATGGGTTTCGATGAACTGACGAGAGGACTCGTCGGTCCAGAAGTATTGCTTGTAGGTGGGATTCAACGTGCGACATGACTCGTAGGTACCTTTCCAATGAGAGGGTATATCTTCTGTCTTGTATGTTCGGTGGATGATTCGTGGGATGGAGGCAGGAGGAGTTTTGTTGTCTGCAGCATTGAATTGGATCGGTTGACCAAGATGGATAGACTCATTGAGCGCTGTAACATAGGCAGGAGAAAAATTGTTTAGCGAAAGTGAATGGGCTCTAAGGCTGTCAGAGAACTCAATGAACGATTGTGTAAGAGATACTAAAAGAAAGACTAGGGAGACAGTAAAGAATGAAAAGAGAGGGTGAAGCCATAGAACATTCCAAAGGGTAATGAGGGAACTCCAAACCCTGCGTAGAAGCCACCACAGCGATTCCATGGTAAGGTCAATCTTCTTTGGCCTTCCCTCTTGACTATTCCCCGTGTCTACGATGAAAAGATCAAGTATCCTCTTTACATATATTAGGCTTACTCCTATCGTGGGCCAAGTGCAAGATGGCTGAAGGGACTGGTCCACTTAGATCCGCTGCGGGTGTTGGCTTGGATATTTGCCCGTTCATGCTAAGTTGTTTCAAGATACCCAACCAAAAATGTTCCACCTCTCTGTATTGACTAAACTCAGACATATGGCGGGGCTATGCCAGGTCAATTACATCAAACGGTACGCGATAGGCATCGCCACCCATAGTCAACATGGCTCTACCCTTTGTTTCGGGACAGAGTGTGTCGCTTGAAGGAATGTATATTCCGGACTTCAATGTTTTACTGAGCTCCTAAATGGGTGGTGTGGCATTATAGTCTATAAGAGAGCGTCTGCAGGTTATCGAAATGAGAGGGCTGAAGGTAGAACTGAGAGTGAAAATTTTGATGGACGGGCTCAGTCCCCCTGCATGACCGACGCTACTCGCTACACGAGGGAGGCTACTGTAACTCAAGTGCTTGGCGGATTGAGATGCTAGTCCATTGAATACCGTACTATAATAGACGCATCCTCTACTAGATTAGCCAACTATCTAGCTGCTCATATGCTTGGCCCTAAACGGTTGAAAGTGCAGCGTCTATGTTGTGTAAAGTTCGGCATCAGGTATAATCAGTGCCACAGACGTCACTTATATCAATGGTAGTATGTTGGAACAAAGTATGATAGGCCATTTGGGAAGAGAAAATATTCTAGTACGAAAGCACACCGCGCTGGCTAGTGTGGAAAGCGGAGGAAAATGGTGGATCTCCACCAGGTCGATGTTGCTACTGCTGTGTATATATCCATTTGAAGAGCGAAGTTACTCCGAGAATGACAACTTGTTGAGGGCAGATAAGCTTGCTGTAATCGTCCACATTACTGAAGCTGTTCGTTTTTTATGATGGAATGACCATGAGACAGATATAAGTAACCTGTGCATGCATACATCCTCTAAAAGATGAGCTCAGCATGCTCTATTATGCTCCGAATTTATGGTTCATCAACAACATCCATTTCTTATCTAGTAGACTCTCTAAGAAGAGGTGCCATCACCGTTGTATCTGTGACAAGGCTGGAGAGCTTGGTCTCAACTGACCGCGATGGCCCGGAGCAGTGAAGGGGCTCTGTTAGTGGCATCGGCCATCTTCCGAGTCATGGTTCGTCCTGACCAAAAGCTGCACCACTGTTAGAACTGGCATTTATCCAATAATTGGTAATTTGAAGCAATCGGCCAGATGATGCCTTGCTGCGCCTCGTCAACCCCTGATTTAGGGCTGCGGGAGATGCTTGGCGACGTTTGCTAACACCACTCACGGCTTTGGATTCAATTTATCATAATCCACCTTAACCACAATCCTCCCCACTACTAACCATGGGACTTGACGTAGAACATGGGTTAGGCCAAGAAGACCATAGCATGCCCTATCATACTGTTCGCGCCCTCGTTTGCTATCCGTCCAAATGCCTCTCGTATGTCTTGCTATGTGCAGTTACTCGATCCTTTCTCCCGAATTATATACGAAAGCGTCGCGGTTACGTCGCTTCCATTGATCACAGAGATTATTTACTGGTGGCTATTACGACAAGGTATACGGCGGACAATAAGTAGAGGCTTAATTCTGCTGTACTATTGTTGCAAAATGTTTCCTTCAGAGACATCAACAACAACATCTCATACCAGAAGAAGCTAAAAAAAGAACAAAAAAAAAAACAAAAAAAAAAAAAAAAAAAACCCAAAGAAAGGATGGCTGTGATTGACGGTATGAAAATGACCCAAATGTGACACCTAAAGCACTCATGGCACTTCCTCTGTCCATTCGAACTACGACTAAGCTATATGACTCTCAAGCCTTGCTAACTCACCGTTTCTGGAACAGCAGCGGTACTTCATCACGCATTGACAATGTGATAAACGAAGTACTTTCCTGTAAAACTTTCTCTGCCCTTCGACGCATATCGTCCTCGGTCTTACACTCACTGGATTTCGCCAACACAACATGATACTCACGGAAGATAATAGCCACGGCAACTACAAACTCGACCTGAGCGAATTTCTTGCCAAGACACACCCGGAAGCCGTCGCTGAAGGGAATATATGACCCTCGGACTGGTTTATGGATTGTGTCATATTCTAACCCAGGTCCAGACAGACCCACTCCCTCGTTCTTCGCAAGGAAGCTCTCCGTGTTCTGCTTATCCCATCTCTTGGGATCGTACACAGCTGCATCTGGCCCCCAGTACTCTTCGGAGTAATGAAGCCCACTAGCATTGACGCTGATATAAACATGCGGCGGAAGGAGATAAGACTGGTTCTGATACGTGATATCGACTGCGGAGTCTCCTGTCCATCTGGGAATGGTTGTCACTGGAGGATACATCCGAAGTGTTTCAAGCTGATGGACTCAGTGATCATTCTCGGAACAATGACAATCACAAAGGTGGGCTATGTCACATACCATTACACATAAAGGGCTAACGAGCTTTGGGTAAACCCGTCTGTAATCCCACTCGACAGGGTTATGAGGCTCGTCACATGTTGCTTCTCGAATCCCCTCGTACAAATACTCCTGTGCATCTTGATTGAGAGCAAGGAGCACAAGAGCAAACCGAAGAGCAACAGCAGTGGTTTCATGCCCAGCGATTGTGAATACGAACAGGTTCCCAAGTATCTCATCATCCGTAAGATCAGGGTCGAGTCCTTGGCCTTTATTTCTCTGCTGTTTAGATCTGACTAAACCATCAATCAAATTCTGTGTTAGGCTTTCCTTTGTCTCAGCCATCGATACTAAAGCCCGTAGATACCTGCCTATATCGTCGAACGCATCAAAGTCTTTCTTGAAGAATGGCAGTATGGACCGTGGGATACATTTGGGAAGGCCATTGGCTATAAATATCGAGGTCACGTGCTTATTCAAATACTCCATCGCAGAGCGGAATGTGAAGTGATAGCCTGGAGAAGGTGATATGGCGTCTTTGAATAAGCCTTCAGCACTGTCAGTCGAATTTTCAAGGATGGGTTTGAACGGAAGCTTCACTCCGTATCCAACACTGCAGATAATATTGAGAGTGAATTTTAAGATGTCCTCTCTAGCGTCTGTCAGAATAAACTCGGATTGTAAAGAGCTTCGAGTGTGCTCATCCTTCCAATATTGCACCATTTCGTCCGTCTGGCGGATTGTTTCCTCCCAAACCAGGGCGCTAGTTCTCTCATTAAACGCTGCCGCTGTATGCCGACGCAGATGTGCCCATTGAGAGCCTTCGGACTATGATTTATTAGCTGAGCTTTTGAGCACTCGATGTAAATGCACATAATGTAGTGGACACCTTACTGTGACAATATTGGGACCATATATGTCCAGAGCCCCTATGATGTGGCTATTCATTAGTTTTACAGCAACACGTGAGCCATGCCAACATGATTTACCATATTGTTTGTGGGGTTTTGGGAAACCCTGACGAGACATGCAGATCTGAGAGGCCACTGAGGCGTCGCCCACCATGCAAGTTGAGACGGCTGGTGTAATAAGCATATAAACTCCCCCATGCCTCTTGTGGAGGCGGTCCTTTGTCATCCAGCGGGTTTTGAAGCCGCTATCATAGATATAATCGGCCAACTTGGGTGGGAGCCACGTGTTGATCACATATGGAACGATTCGAGTCTCGAAGAGAGATAGGAAGAATAGATTATGCGACGAGATAGGAAATGAGACGTATGGCAATCCAATCTTCCGCGCACGGTTCCTGTGTTGAATGAGACAGAGACCTAGGTAGGCAGTATAGCTGATGAATAAAGAAAAAATGATGATTCCAATCATGCTTCTGCAGTTTGTTAGTAGTTGTAGCTGACAAGGTGGATATCGTCTCGGTCCCTTAGTATAGACAAGGAATCAAAGCGACTGCCTATGCCGTTCTTATTAGGACACTGTCACATTCTGCTTCAAAGTACCGTGACCTATGTACTACTAGTACTACTACGACTGTTTCATTCCAGTACCGCCACAGACGTCAATGTGATTGGTGTTACGGAGTCCTCCGTAGGAGGGACTCCTCTTTTCTATCATGCTTGTTGCCTCAGGCTGCAAAGCTTTGTTTGCGGGATTTAATGCCTCAGGCATTGAATCTTCTGGCTTTGATGGATGCCTTATTGATCATCCCGATGTTCTGGCTGATTACTACTTCTTCAGAAACATCTCCACCTACCTAGTCGTGCTCACTCCTTTATTGTAACTGCTGTGTTCACCCCTATCTGTCGTTCATCACGCAACCTTTCTCTAATTATATTATGATTTGACGTTCGAGCGCTCATTATGTCTCCATACTTTGGACTCCTTAGAGTCCTTCCCTTCCTCCTCACAGCCTTTGCGTCTTTAGCTTCATCTGAGCATACATCGAACTGGGCCGTCTTAGTTTCGACTTCGCGCTTTTGGTTCAATTACCGCCACCTCGCAAATGTCCTCTCGCTGTATCGTACCGTCAAGCGCCTCGGAATCCCCGATTCGCAGATTATCCTGATGCTTCCCGACGATATGGCCTGCAACCCTCGCAATGTGTTCCCGGGAACAGTCTACAGCAATGCGGATCGCGCAGTCGACCTTTATGGAGACAATATTGAGGTGGATTACCGGGGCTACGAGGTCACCGTGGAAAATTTCATCCGCCTGTTGACCGATAGGCTAGACGAAGATGTACCACGGAGCAAACGCCTTGGCTCTGACGCGGGAAGCAATGTACTTGTGTATATGACAGGACATGGAGGAGATCAGTTTCTCAAGTTTCAGGACTCCGAGGAGATTGGCGCCTGGGACTTGGCGGATGCCTTCGGTCAGATGTGGGAGAAGAAGCGTTATCACGAGCTACTGTTCATGATCGATACCTGTCAGGCCAACACGATGTATACGCATTTCTATTCGCCCAATATTATTGCCACCGGGTCCAGCGAGCTTGATCAGTCTTCATACTCTCATCATGCCGACAACGATGTTGGAGTTGCAGTGATTGACCGCTGGACGTACTACGTCCTCGAGTTTCTTGAAACCCAGGTCACAAGTGCGAACTCTAAACTGACATTGGGCGACTTGTTCGATTCGTACGACGAAACCAAGATCCACTCACAACCAGGCGTACGATGGGATCTGTTCCCTGGTGCCGAGCAGGAGGGCCGCCTTCGAACGGTGGTGGACTTCTTCGGAAACGTCCAGAACATTGAGGTTGAGAATACCACTGCGACAGACCCGGGATCCCTAAAAGAAGACCTCATTGAGATTGCGCGACTGGTTGAGAAATGGCGCGCACGCGACCGAGACTACTTGGTCAATCAAAACGACTTGTCGCTTCGCGCAGGTAACGACAACTCTGGACCACAAGTTTCTTCATCACATCATTCGTCGCAGAAGAACTTTGAGCCTGCCAAAATGTCCCAGGAAGCCCCTTGGGAAAAACGATTAGTCGGAGCATCTGTCTTGGGGGTCTGCGCTGCTGTCTGGCTGACTGGATCGATCCTAGGCAGGCCCTCGGTTTGATCATGGTTTGAATTTCAACTTAACTATATATTTCATGTCTCTATAGACTCATTCTTTTGCTCATCCATGACATTCGGTTGTGCTTTCCTATACTACCAGCGTACAGTGTGACTACAGCTTGTGGTCTTGCATTATGTGATACCTAGTTTCAGGAGTACTGACAGGCGTTGTTGGATTATTTGATCTTTTTTATCTCTTCTTTATTCTCCCTCACTCTTAGTGTATGCCCTTTTCGCACATAATGGACATACTGCAGCTAGATCTCTTGCATCGACGGCATTACAAACGCTCTTCATGCTCAAATCCAGTTGAAGAGCACGAGCCATCTACCTCCGAGCTACTCCGTACTCTGTATGTATCTCAAGAAAAGAAAGAAGCGGAGAATACCCTTGTGCGTTGGTCATTGTGATACTGAGACAGCTAAGACAGTTTCTATATGACCTGTGGAGCTTCATGATTTATTAACTGACTATTATGAATATGATTTTTGACTATTCTTCTTTCCCTTGCTTATTCTCTGACTAGTAATTTTATGCGGGCCATGAAGGATGTTTTTATGCCAGGAAATTAAATTTATTGAACCAAAAAGCGGGCTTGGCGGCAATCTCCGCACGTGTGGCGTCCCGGACGCGTCTGGACATTCGCGACGAAGTGCTTTTGTTACCCCAAGAGACTCGCCAACACTCGGGAATGGAGCCAACCAAAACACCATTGACTTTGTTTGTGTGAGCAGCCCGTGGTTTGATTGTTTCTCAGCTTAGAGCAGGGCCTCTTGGAGGCCTAAATTCAGTATCTGTTGGCTCCTTCGTTCGCGTATCGTTCGTCAACTTTCCCGGCTGCCATGTATCTACCTCGCCAGCTCATATCGCACCTTTACCTACAACTCCTCCGATCACACCATCCGCTGTCTCCGCCTGTGTTGATTCTCGTGGCTCTCGAGCCCGATGCGCTCTGCGCTTGTCGAATTCTCACTGCTCTGCTAAAACGCGATTATATACCCCACAAAATCCAACCAGTTGCGGGATATGGCGACTTGTCTCGTGCGGGGGAGGAGCTCGTGAAGCCCATGCAGACTACCAATGGTGGTAGTGGCGGCGTGGTGGTCTGTCTAGGAGTGGGCGGCTTGGTGGACCTGAGCGAGATACTTTGTCTCAGTAACCCCGAGGAGGAAGTAGAGGACATGGGCGGGGTTGAGGTCTGGGTGTTTGATGCGAGACGACCGTGGAATTTAGCCAATCTTTTTGGTGGCCAGCCCGTGTCGGAGCAAGCGCTGGGCGAGATTGATGCCAATGCGCGACGGAAAACGCGCGGTGTGAACAAGGGATGTATTACTCCCTCATACAAGTCAGGTAGTGGGGGTATCGTGGTCTACGACGATGGGGATATCGAGGAGGACATGAGCAAGGAGCGAGAAGCATATTGCGCATTGTTAGAGATGCCAGAGATAGATGAAGAGGACGAGGGGGATCTCGGTGAAGACTCGGGCAGTGAAGGGGAAGTAGACCAACCGTCCAGTTCGGATTCCAGAAAACGCAAGTCATGGTCACGGACGGACGACGAGGATGAATCTGACGAGGAGGACGGGCCGCCTCGTCAACGGAGGAGGAGCAATTCGGTATGTTCTACTTGGAGTTAGTATTCCTTTTGTGGCACTAATGTAGCTTGTAGGGGTCCTCGCTTGTTTCCTCCCCAACTCGTCAACGACCCAGGGCGCATGATCCTTTCCATTCATCACGCGCTGTCACACCAGTACTAGAGTCGCCGTCGCTTGCCCAACCCAAACAGCCATCCGCGCGTTCGTTGAAACGGCGTCTACTGCGACTAAAACGAAAACATGAGAGTGTGCTACAGAATTACTACTCCTCCGGCACCTCATACTCAGAACCTATATCATCTCTAGTGTACTCGTTGGCATCGGAGCTTGGTCGTGAAGACAATGACCTGCTATGGCTTGCTATCGTCGGCGCATCTAGTCTAGAACTTAGCGGCCGCACAATGTCTGGTGTCGGTATCTCCAACTCGTCGGAATCTGGAGGGTCGGCTGGTTGGGGTGGAGAACGGGGTGAGCGTATACGACAGATCTTACGAGACGAGGTCCATCGACTAAATCCGCCGGATCCTTATGAACGTGATCGAGATATAAGAGGAGAGATCAATGGTGTTATCCCAACCACGGCAAAATCACCCACAGATAAGTCTATTCGTTTGTCGCCTGAACCTAGATTCATTCTTATACGACACTGGTCGCTATATGATAGCATGCTCCACAGTCCCTACTTAGCATCCCGATTACATGTGTGGACCGAGAATGGTAGGAAACGACTAAACAAACTCCTAGCCAAGATGGGCATCAGCCTGAGCCAGTCCCACCAAAGTTACACCCATATGGATATGGAATTAAAACGAGTACTGCGTCAACGCCTCCTCAAGTATGCACCAATGTACGGCCTGGATGGTTTGGTACCCGCGGAAGCATCTGGACATGCTACCTCTCGTGAGGGATGGGGTTTTGTGCGCTGCTGGGGCTGGAAGGCTTGTTTGTCTGCCACTGATGTGGGTGTTATTATTGGTGCCATGCTCGAGGTCGGGCCAGAGGAGGCACCGGGGTCGTGGGACGCAAAACACCTGTCGCGACCAAGGAGCGCGCCCGAATTGAATGGCGTCGACTCTACCGAGTCGGATCTCGCCAGCATTGTGCCCCGATTCTGGTGTGCATATGACGCCCTATCTCTGACGTCCGAGTCACCCACGCTTCTCCTAGAAGCGCTTCCCCTTGCTCAACATCTTCACCGCTCGATTTTGCGCACCGGTACTTCTTTACTTTCAAAACATCAGATTCGACACTTGCGTGCGTTTCGCATCGCTGTTGTCAAGGATGGGCCGGACGTGAAGTTGTTCACTAATCCAGGGGCATTGACTAAGTTGGCCCTGTGGATTGCCGAGGCAATTCGGGTACAGGAACGAGAGCGAGGCGATTCAGTCAAGATTGGGCGCAAGCGTGCTGCAGGAACCCCTTTGGTACTGGCTGGACTGGATGAAGATCGAGACCTTTATGTAGTCGTCGGGACTGGTGGGGGAGGTGGTGTGGTTGACTTCGCCGCTTTGAATAAACGGCGAGAAGAACGTCGGAAAAAGAAAGAGGCCAAAGAGACGAAGCGAAAGGAAAAGGAAGAGCGGCGCGCGAAGCGTGCGACAGAGCGGGCTCGGCGGGAGGCAGACGGCGAAGAAGACTTCGAAGAAAGCGAAGAGGAAGAATCATCCTCTGAATCAGAGTCCGAGTCGGAAGACGACGACGACGATACACGCGCCGATAAGCATCTGCTGCGGAACCGTTTTGGAATTGCGTTCCAAGAAGTTGTCCAAGAAACTAACACTCGCGTTCGTATTGACAGCTTTGATCACTGTGTGGTCGAAGTGCAGAAGGAAGACCTCGGTGCCTTCCTTGAAGCCTTGAGTTTCCGCAGTGTGGTCGGCTAAAACGGCGCTTATGACTTCACTTAATACTATCTCGAATCTCTTTTGTTGGGCTTCCTTAATGACCGGTTCGGATGGCTGCGTGGGTTGTCTTTCGTTTCTACTTTTTTACGATGAAGATCTCTTGAGCATTGCGTACGATGAGGCTTGCGGAGTGCAAAGGAACGGTTTTTGCTATTCACAATAAAAGGGAAGGGAGGACATGCGTAATGACTGGTTGGGATCTATACGATCATTCTTTCTTTTTCTTTTTCCTATTCACTTTTGGATCAACAGCATCTGCATCATTGTCATAGTCATGGCCATTTTGCATCTTCTCTGCACATGTCACGGCGCTTGCGGTGTTTTTGAGAGCCCTATATTCCTTATTCTTATTCTCCCCTGATTGCATTGTTCTGTTAGACTGATTGGATTCTTCAATGAGTGATCATGTTGTGGATAACCAGGTGCTAGATCTTTCTATAATCTAGAGAGAACTTGAAAGTTCCGTTTTGGCCATACATCGGACTAGTCTCCGATTCTCTTTCCTCCCCCCCCGCATTTACTTCCCCGTATGTGTGGGGTTCAAATATAGAGCGTCCCCCCCAACCATAACAACCTCAATCTTTGGATCAAATTCAACATCCACTCAATTCCACTGGGAAAACGAGCCATCATGTCCTCCCCAGAAGAATATCCCATTGTACCACGCGAAAGCACATTAGCCCAATTGCCCCCCGCATATCCCGCAGACGCTCAAGATCAGATCTCCCAGTTGCTGGCCTCCTCAACCCTCAATCGGCTAGTCGTACTCGACGACGACCCCACCGGAACTCAAACATGCCATGACATCTCCGTACTCACCGTCTGGGATATCCCAACCCTAACCGAAGAGTTCAGACAGGACTCCCCAGGATTCTTCATCCTGACCAACTCGCGCGCGCTCCCACCCCTCGACGCAGAGAAACTGATCCGCGAGATCTGCGAGAACGTCGCGCAAGTCGCCAAGTCCACAGGACAGACCGTGGACATCGTCCTGCGCGGCGACAGTACATTGCGGGGCCACTTCCCTCTCGAAACGGACGTTGCGCAGTCCGTGTTCGGGGACGCCGACGGGCTGGTGCTGGCCCCGTTCTTCTTTCAGGGCGGACGCTTCACCATCGGCGACGTGCACTATGTGGCTGAAGGGGAGAATCTGGTCCCGGCGGGGACGACACAGTTCGCGAAGGATGCCACCTTCGGATACAAGAGTTCGAACCTTCGGGACTATGTCCTTGAGAAAGCGGCCGGGAGGTTTCAGCCGGAACAGCTGCATTCGATATCGATACACGACATCCGGGTGGGAGGCCCTGAAGCAGTCTTCGAGAAGCTGATGGACATCCCCCGGGGCGGTGTCATTATCGTCAATGCCGCGGCGGAGTCCGACATGCATGTCTTCGTTGCCGGTTTGCTCTTGGGTATGAAGTCCCATCCCCTGGCCTATTCCCTCGTTATTTTCCCAGAAGCTAATACGCAATAGCCGAAGCAAAAGGCAAACACTTCCTCTACCGCACCGGCGCAGCCTTCGTATCCACGCGCCTCGGGATCCGCTCCAAATCCCCCATAACAGCACGCGAACTCCAGCTCCCCGTCCCCAGAGAAACAGGCGGGCTAATCATCGCCGGCTCCTATGTGCCCAAGACGACAGCCCAACTGAACGTACTCACCTCCAAACGCGGACAAACAGGCCAACTCGCCATCCTCGAAATGGACGTCGAAGAACTGATTGCGTCGCCGGAAAGCGCTGCTGGCGCAATCCAGCGGACAGTCCAGGAGGCCGAGTCCCGTCTTCAAGCCGGCCAGGACACCTTGGTCATGACGAGTCGCAAGTTGATCACGGGGGATAGTGAGCTATCATCTCTAGCTATTGGGACAAAGGTCGCGAGTGCCTTGGTCAGTGTGCTGAGGCAGATTCAGGTGCGGCCGAGGTATATTATTGCCAAGGTGAGTTGTTTTGTTTTCCCCCGAAATGTTCTGAGAGTCGGAGGCTGTGTATGACGAGATACTGATGGTTTCAGGGTGGGATTACATCCTCTGATGCCGCGACTAAAGGCTTGAATATGAAACGGGCTTTAATTGTTGGTCAGGCGGCGCCTGGGGTGCCTTTGTGGCGATGCGATGAGTCCACTTCGAGACACCGCGGTGCTCCTTTTGTGGTTTTCCCTGGGAATGTTGGTGGGGAGTCGACGCTGTGTGATTTGGTGGAAGCTTGGAGTTGAAAGCGTGTTGTTGGGTGTATATACATATTAGACGTAAGTAGATGAAGTGAGTGTATTCAGTACAATGCCTTGCCTGTACCGGATCGATAGGAACCAGCACAATCTGACAACTGCCTACGAGTAGATGGTGCTTTGGAGAGCAGTAGTTGTGACTGGTGGCCCGTAGGCCACGAAAAGAC